>NC_057777.1:10540595-10707075 GCF_014825855.1 Bombus pyrosoma | reverse complement strand
TCCGTTTTAATCGACGCATACTTGACGCCTAGTTGCCGCTAAAATTTACGTCTCGTGTGAACTGCTTTAAACTGAATGCACACTAGCGACTTTCATCCGCGCGATCCCGTTGCGACCATATGTACGTAATATGCAAAATTGTGTTTATCAGATACAAGTTGCAAAAAAAGATTAGAATTTCCACGTCGCGAAGAATATTCCGTAAGCAGTTACATGGAAACAGCCATTACTGGTATATGGAATCAATCTTTTGTTTCTTTTTTCTCCTGTACCCCTATTGAATCTCACAAAGATGATCTAGTTAAGAGGTTATAGCGGAAAATGGTGATAACGTACACTAATTTTATTAACCTTTCTTATATAGAGAAGAATGATTTACTATTTTGGATTGTAATTCTTAATAAACAAAATTTTTAATAAACTTTATTAACGTAACTATTAGAATATTTTGAAAAGCGTTAGATCTAAAAAGTGTATTTACGCTTGTATAAATACCATAATATTAATATCTATTTACTACTATCTATTAAATTATTTTAAACAATTAGATGAACAGTTACTCCTTAATGCATTAATCTAAACGAAAACCTGTATTATACTCTTCTTTTGCAAATCTTTAAAGACTTAATTTCAATTTATAGAGATACAAAATAAAAATAATTTTTATAATTTAAAAATTTAGTGGATCAACTGAACGTTACTGGAACTGCCGAAGAGAAATAAATTTTACTGGAATTGATAAACATCAAGATATGTACCTTGGGACAGGAAAAGTCCTGGTGACTGTGCTAATGCATCGGTTACATTGGTTATGTCTTCCCTTCTGTTTTCCATTGATCCATCATCCCGTTTCTGAGTCCACTGATCTTCCACGTGGTTTCCACTGGATGTAAAGCATGAATGACGTTCCAGTGGTCATCGGTAACAGAGAAGAGTTGTTCTCGCCCAGGGAATTCTGTGATGGATTATTATTCATCCTTATAGTATCAATGTTTTCACGATTACGATCAATTTCCGGACGCTGTTTGAACTTCAGATTTTAAGGATGTTTACCAGAGAAACTATTTCACCAGGACCAGCGTACTATACCTGTAGGTATCTTCCCCACTCTGCCACCAGAGATCTAGAGACTCTAAATTCTAGGTGTATAATGAAGTTCGAACGACAGCTGGTGACACGAACGATGGAATTGTGAATATATGTTCTACAATTAATCACGGAAACACTGTAGGATATTTACTTCCAATACGAATGAAAATAATTTAGATGTTTGTCTTTAGGGCGCGCTGTGTACAGTGTATACTGGGACGTGTGTATACACAAGCAATGAAGTAATTGAGTGTATATAAACATTTAACAAGCGCTCTACCGACTCACATTTGCGAATGCTCCGCTTCTAGCTAGCTTATTAAATGCGTAGTGAAACCGGGATCACTGGCCAGATTGAACATGAAACAATTAACTAATTAAAAATTTTTTCAGCTTTCCAAAGATTGAGTTCCTCAGTTGGTTCTTAGAGGTAGGTTCGTATCAAATAATTAAATAAATTTTCGCCGCTGCTGCGCCGCTATTGATATTTGATAGCTGTGGTTACGAAATCTCGCTGTGCATGCGTAATGTCTCGTTTTGCTTTTAATGTACCATTAATTTGCCGTCAGAATATATAAAACTTCAACGTAACCTTAAATTATATAATTATTATAGTATGAACTCAAGATAAATTACATAAACTGAAACAACACCTCAGAATTTTTAATAAGTAGAACTCTTTTGTTACGTGAAGGAAACCTTCAAAGGCACCCCGCGTCCTCCGTAGAGGAGTGCTCAGAATTTCAGGGTCCCATCTTGGCTTCCAGGTACCTGAAAGCTTCCTCCGATTCGACAGGTGGTAAACGACCTCTTTCTATTTCTTTCTATTTCTATCTCTGGGTCTTTGACATACCAGATGTTCTTTTTCGTGACCACCTGAAACGTCAAGCATTTCTCCCCAGAGATATTTACTCCCACACTCTTCAGGTAATTCTGTAGCATGTTTATTTATTCTTAGGCTTCCCTTCTGTCCTTCCTAAGCAAAATTACATCATCAGTAAAGCACAATATAAGAATCTTGTTGTCTCATTGATCTGAATATCATCGGTCTTCTCCTCTATCACCTCCAGCAGCGCCTGGACTAAAAGCGTTCAGAGAGCGCAAAGCTTAAGGAGGCTGGTCTAAAGGCCAGCACACTACAGAAGAGAATGCCCAGGGTGATAATATATGATATCCCAAGGAACTTCCCGGAGAAGGAGATACAAGCCTGTATTAGGAAGCATAACCAAGATAGACTAAAGGAAGAGGACGTCGCAGCGATCAAGTTCTGTTTCAGGACGGGTCGCAAGTACAACGAAGAAACGAATTGGGTAATAGAAGTAGCCCCCGCAGGTAGGAGAAAAACTCTTATCAGGAGAAATATCTTGGAATGTATGCAAAATCCGGAATTATATAGCAATCAGTCACTGCTATAAGTGTCAAGGTTATGAGCACGTAGCAAAGTACTGCCGCGTAAATTACTAAATGTGCGCATTGTGCAGAAAGTGGGTACAGCGTGCCCAAATAGAGAAAAGTTCGCTAGCTGCGTGAACTGTAGGAAGAGCGGGAAGAAGGGCGACCACGCAGCCTCCAGCGTGAGTCTTCCTATGTACAAGAAGGCATTAGAGACATCTGTAGAAAGAATCCGGCCTGAATAAACCAACCGATGCAAAAGGAAGCGGACATGGGAGAAGAAGGGCAATAATGATCCTGCAGCATAACATGCAGAGATCAAAAATAGTTCCCCACGAAATCAGGACGCAGATGGGAGCTGATGGCGACTAGATCTTGCTAATGCTAGAGCCATACGGCATTGAAGGGAAAATGCCTTCAGACTCGAAATACGACCCGCGAATGGCGGCGGTGGGAGTAAGAAGTAGACACTCAACACCGTTCGAAGTCGGCGGATTGTGCACTACGCACTGCGTATGTGTGCAGATAAGCGACGGTGAAACAGAAATTTACGTAATAAGCCACTACTTCCCGCCGACTGAGAACATCGAAGTCGGTATTGAACAACTGGGCAAAGTACCGAGGAGCCTCAGAGGAAAGAAGATGATCATTGGCATTGACGCGAATGCTAAATCACCGCTTCACCGTGTAGCTGGAGCTTCAACGACCGAGGGGAGCTTCTGGAGGCTGTTATTGCAAAGTACGGCCTTCATGTCCTTAACCAACCGGGACAAACTCCCACATTCGAGACGACTCTAGGACGCTCAAACATAAACGTGACTATGGCAAGTCCGGAGGTAATACCGCTCGTGAAAAGATGGAGAGTTCGCGAAGACGGAACCTCCAGTGACTACAGGATACTGGAGACGCGTCTTGATTTTGAGAAGAGAAGAAGTCCACCGCAGCTACAAGAGAAAGTATAACACGCGAATTGCCAATTGGAAGGTATTCAAAAGAGAAAACTAAAATTCATGGACGGGAAAGAGACACTTCGAGAGACAACCATCCAGGAGGCGGAGGACGTTGAACGAATGACCGAACAAATGCAGGAAATCCTAATAAGAGCCTACGACGCGGCCATTCCAAAGCAGAAATGGCACAATCGGTCCGTACTATGGTAGACGGAGGAGCTCACACGAGCAAGGAGAAACACCTACAGGGCAAGAAGGGGGAAATACCAGGGGGTAAGGACCCTCCAACGAGAGAACAAGAAAAGTTGCGGTACCAGGAAGCCAGGAAGGAGTACACAAAAACGGTTACAAAGCCGAAGATCCAGAGCTGGCGGGACTTTGTAACCGGAAAAGGAAACAAAGAGCCCTGAGGAATTGCCTACAAAACGGTCAGCGGTAAACTCAGGGGAGAAGAGACAGTGGTCCACACTGCAGACGCCACAAAGGGATACCCCCAACTGGCGATACACTGCAGCGGCGATGCTGTCGGACCTCTTACCCGACGACTAAAAGGGAATGGATTCACCGGAGCAGACAGTGATTAGAAGAAACACGACAGCCCCTCCGAATGCCGTGGATACCCCGGAGTTTCGAATTCAGAACCTCAGCGACGCTGTGAAGCGGTTAACAAAGGGAAATGTTCCGGCTCCGTCCTAATCGAGACAGAGATTATCCAACACACCTAGGGGAGAATTCATCAAGAGCTCCTTACGCCCATGAACGGTTACCTCACCTGGGGCATCTACCCAAGACGCTGAAAAGTGGATAATGTCATCACCATTCCAAAAGGGCCGGATCGGGATAGAACTAGCCCGAAGTCCTACAGACCAATCTGTTTGCTCTCCATGGTGGGTAAATTACTGGAGAGACTAATTGCTACCAGGATGGCAACCATTTTCCACAAACACGAGATGATATCGGACCAGCAATACGGCTTCCATCCGGAAGATCAACGGAAGATACAATTGCTAAACTATGCGAGAAGGTCGAGAAAATGAGCATAAAGAAATATGTCTTTGGAATCGCGCTCGACATATCAGGCGCCTTCGATAATGTATGTCTCGGAAAGAACCGTGCAGATCACCGGAAAGAACGAAGTAGTCAATAAACCCGTCACGAAAGGATGCCCGCAGAGATCGGTACTGGGACTGAGTTTTTGGAACCTTATATCCGACGACCTGCTGACTGAATTAGCAACAAGCGTAATAGAATGCGAACCGATCGCGTATGCGAGCGATATCGTAATCCTAATCGCCGGAAATGCGAGGGAAGGACTGCAGAGAAGAGGACAGGAAGCAGTTACACGCGTCTCCACCTGGTGCACCAGGAAGAAACTCTCATTATCTCATTATTAAAACAGAAATGCTGCTAGCCAAGGTAAAGTGGATGCGGAGAGACCACCAATTATAAAAATCAACGGCAGAAGCATCAGAATGCTATGAGCGATCAAGTGTCTTTGCGTGTACTTCGAGAATGGTCTGAAGTCAACCGGCACGTGCATGAAACCAAGCACAAGTGCAGGCATTTATTCAGCAGCGTCACAACAGTGGCCAAGCCGAAATGGAGGCTTGAATACATGGCCATGCTTACTCTGTACAAATGGTTGTTCGTGCTGACACAGCAAGAAGAACCCTAATAAGATCACAGAGGATAGCCCTGCTGCAGGTGATGAAAGTCTACAGGACAACATCCACGGAAGCGCCTGCTGGTCATCGCCGGGATCTTGCCCATTGATCTACTCATCGAAGCAAGAGCAAGACTGTATAGGAAGAAAAGAAGCCACGACGAAGGAAGCAGAGCGAAGAAGCATAATGAGAGAAGCCGTTGGGAAATGGCAGGAATGTTCGCAGGCTACGCAGAAGGGCAGGACGATCTTTGACTACTTCGACACAATCAAGGATAGGCTTGAGAGCGGCTGAGTAACACGCGACCACTATATAACACAGTACCTCAGTGGCCACGGGGACTTTAACAGTAAACTCAAGTCATTCAACCTGAGCGAAATGGAAACGTGCGAGTGTGGCGAGGAAGAAATCCCTCAGCATGTCTTACAGGACTGTCCTATCTACAACGAGGATCGACAGAAGCTACGGGACGCAATAGAAGACCTGGCCTTAACTTGACCTCGCTGGAGTAAAAGTAGAAGCTTGTCACAAAAGACGTATTTCCCCACTTCCGCCAGTATGCAAGGAGCGTTTTACATGCAAAAGAGAAGAATAAAAGTAGTCATAGAGTTTTCTCACAGAGTCGATAGGCCCGTTGACGTTCGGCAGAAGCGTCCTTAGCACGCCCATCAGAGTATCAACCTCACCGCAGACTCTTTCCATATGTTGGGTAAATCTTCATGTGTGTTCGCCCTTCTTTTCCCGAGGCGGTAAAGTGTCCCGTTCCACTGAGTTATGTGGGACTCGGCAAGATGGTAGCGCCATACCCACTTAAAACCCCTACCTCATTTTCGCTACTGAAATGGTACTCAAGATTCCATCCCTCGAACTATCATGCGACATTACTTCAGGGTTGGCCTCTACTTCTATCACTTTGAAGTTGGAAGGGTCTATGTTCTCCATCTTCCTCTCCTACCTGTTCGGCCTTCAACTTCCTTCTCCTTGGCCTTCATCGCTTTAGTACAGAATCGCGTGAATCGTTTCCAGAGCCCATCGTCACGCGCAACCTTCGTTATTACATCATTATCTGTCTTCATTTCCGCTCCAGAGTCTATTTCAGAGGCAACTCTTTCCACTACCCATCTTGGACATTTAAAGAGCACATGCTCGACATCGTTCTGATTATCCCCATAATCCCAATACCTTGTAGGCGACTTTTTGCAAAGTCTATACCGGTAAAGGTTGAAAATGCCATAACCGGTAAGAATCTGCATCGTATAATATTCTATTTCGCGTTATTTCCTACAAAAAAAGTGTTGAAGCTGCTATCAATTTCTTCTTTAGCGCGTATGTGTGTTCGCCCTGCATAGGATTTTTCCTCTGCATGACTCTTTTCCCTTCCAAAGATGATATCACCTTCCTCTTTGAAGGTATACTTCCAACTAGTTCAGAGTCTGTTTGCGTGCCTGTTATATTTTCTTATATTCATCTCCCCCTTCCTTGGGGAAATTTGCGTGGTCACTGTTGCTTTCTGCTGCATCCCTGTTCTTTCCTTGGAATACTTTTCCATCCAGCGTTTAATACTCCTTACCTGCTTTGCACTAACAGCATTTAGTTTCTCTATTGTAGGATCTTTTTTTTTACTGAAGTTTTCAATTTATTTACAATTTTCACCATATTCCGCATGACGGCATCAAGAATTTTTATCCAGTTCTTGATGTTCATTGGGCTCATTGATTCGTTATTTTCTTCTTCTGACGAGGAGGATATTTCCTCCATGTACTCTTCTTTTTTTCCGTTATCATCCCTTTTTTTTTGGTAGTATGGCATTCATGTCTTTATTATTTCATATATTTTATTTTTCATAGTCTCAGGAGTCAGAGGTTACTTTGGTCGGTCAACTCGTTCTGTGAATCCACCTGCATTTCACTCTCCTGCCCTCTTTTATCCTTTCCAATTGGGCTCCGTGCCAGTCTTCCACCCGGTTTGAACGGATCCACCTTCTTCTTGTTTACTGGGAATATTGATATTTCCTCCAGGGTATTTCCCACTTGACGTCTTATCGCTTTCTTCGGTTTGTTACCTGACGCGTTTTTACCAGGATTAATTACTCTATCACGAGTATTCCCTGCATCTGCGTCACTGTTGCCATTTCAATGATCACCGATCGTATTTATCGAACGAGAGGTGGCCCTTTGACCGACCCCTCCCTCGTTGTTTTTCCAGCCGTTTTATGACCGTCGGATCGAGCCTCATAAGTCAATCGAAACAGTGACGGATCCTGGGGGCTCCGAAAACCACTGGACCGTAGGTTTTATAGCTTTATTCGACTTATCCATGTTATTAATTGTTTTGAGTTTATCCAGAATCGTATCAGTGTTCCACATAAATTGTTCTTCCATTTTCGTAGTCCATTTCATTGCCCAGCTCGTCGTAAGTTCATTATTTTGGTTCCATTAGCCATTTATCTTACCAAAGTCGCCTTTCTCCCTTTTATCGTTTAATATAATTATCTTCTTCATACAGGATTTCTCTTTATATACTTTCGATTTTGTGTGTTTTATTTTATATTGCATATTAATAATAATAAATATGTTCTTTATGATCTTTGGAGGGGTCGAAGGTCGTAACGTCTTCGTTACTCTCCGATAAGACCACCCCCACGGATCGGATTCGACCGATTCTACCAATTCCATCCAGGACCGAGCTTTCGCGATCTTGATCTGCGTCTGCGAAGAGTGCGTCTCATCTCTCTGTATGCTTCGTAGCAGTGGGAGACCTCTTCCTCGTCGCGTATCCGCCTACGGCGACGTGCCCTTTGGAGTCTTCTGCGGGCCCGAACGCAGTTCGCTCGGATTTCGGCGATCTCGGGGGTCCACCAGAATACACATCTGTTGTGTCTATCACCCGGAACGGAGCACGACATCGAGGCGTCACACGCCCCGCTCATGTATTTTCAGAGGCTTTCCGCCTCCTCGTCGACGCTTCCCGACGTTGTTGTTGTTCGTGCCTCCCAGCTCCAAGCAGAAACGGTGATTGCCGC
Source organism: Bombus pyrosoma (assembly GCF_014825855.1). Taxonomy (NCBI): domain Eukaryota; kingdom Metazoa; phylum Arthropoda; class Insecta; order Hymenoptera; family Apidae; genus Bombus; species Bombus pyrosoma. The sequence goes on along the minus strand of NC_057777.1, from coordinate 10,698,958 downwards.
CTGGAGCATCTCTTTAAGACGCCATCTTGGTGGTGGGCGGGAAGGATTCACTCCTCGTGGGGTACTTCATGCCTGCGTAGCTGGCCTCTCAACAGTGGAGCCGCAGTAGCCCCTTCCTTCGTCTCTTCTCCAGCGGCGGCTGTCTTCCTCTTCTTCTTCTTCTTCTTCTTCTGTATCTTGGATTCTACCACCCTCCATTCACCACCCTCCTGCTCCCTCGGGAGCGATGACGTTTGGGTGGTGCGGCGAGTGGCAGAGTGATCCATGCTTCTCTTCGTCCGTTCTCTTCGAACCTCCTCTCTAGGGTATCGAGACACGCACTCTCGCTCTTACCCTCTCGTGGAGGACGGCCAGACTCGGAAGCTGAGCCGCTGCACCGCGGGCATTCGTGAGCACAAGCAGCCCTTCTAGACAGTTTTTTGCGAAAAGCCGCATTTTCCTCCCCCAACACGGACAGCCTTGCTTCCACGAGCTTTGTAGCTCCGGTGTTACTGCTGTGCGCTGGTCCCGTCCTCCTCGACGATTCGTTCATCCATGCGACGGTGATTTAACTCGCCACGTCCTTTAGGGCTTTTATATACGTCCCTTTAAGGTTCGACAATGTCGTCGCAACTTTCATTATCTCGGAGACGTGCCTGGTTAGCCCAGCGCTGACGTCCGCAGCCGAGCTTGTCCTTATTTCTATGGTTAATTCTTCGGAAACGTCCGGGGTTGTACACATAATCTTCCTCTTCTTTCCCCAGGACGCCGTCGAAGCCACTGGTGAGCGCGACGCGAACGAAGCAACCGGCTCCTCGTCGTCGGACTTCGCTCGCGCCTGCAATCCTCCTGCCATCGATGACATGGCATCAGCTAGCATGGTCGGAGCGAAAAACACACTCTCCGACCTGTCTGCGGTTTTCTGCGAACCCCTCGTAGTTCTCCTTGGAGGCTCTCTGTTCTCCTCTGTTATCTCCTTCCTGCTGTTTACCACCTTGCCAGGCACAGAAACGCGTCCGGAGGCCTGGCGGTCCACCTTCGAACGGCCGTGGTCGTGAGATGGCGTCCTAGTTATTGCCGACTAGTATTAAATATCCTCCTAAAAGCCGGGTTTTCTTTTAATTTATCGAAATGTTCTCTTTTAAAGACATCGATGCTCTACATGGGTTGTGTGATTCATAACGGAGAAGTTCGTCCCAACCCTGATAAAATACACGCATTGAGTTCCGGTAACAGAAACATAACTTGGACAGATAGGCATGAAAAAATAAGACAAAGGGTAATCTCCGTACTGACTGACGCGCCGGTGTTAATGATATTCGACCCCAATTATCCGATAGAACTACATATCGACGCTAATTCGGAGGGATATGCGGCTATTTTAATGCATAAGGTTGAAGGTAAATATATAGTAGTTGAATATTACAGTAAAAGAACTAACCCTGCAGAATCTAGGTATCATTCCTATAAACTAAAGACGTTAGCAGTTGTAAACGCCGTCAAACATTTTCGCCACTATCTGCATTATCACTGCATTCGTCACTTGCTGTATTATAATCGTTAAAGTGCAACATTTGTAATAATACGAATTACGATCCGGTACCCTTTACCGTAAAATACAACGAAAGCGCAGGACCCTCTGCTTGCCCATGGTCCCGAGAGGCTTTAGATGGTCCGCTATTAACCATGTGCATCAGTCAATTATGCATTTGGGTTGGGATAAAACGCTCGAGAAACTGTACGAGTATTACTGGTTCGAAGGAATGGCGAAGTACGTTCGTAAATTCGTAGAGAACTGTCATGCTTGTCAGGTTTCGAAGGCTAGTTCAGGTAAAATACAAGCTGAATTACATCCTATACCCAAGATCAGCATACCCTGGCATACAGTGCACATGGACATAACGGGCAAACTGAGCGGTAAAAGTGATTCTAAAGAATATGTTATTATTTTGGTTGATGCTTTTACTAAATTCGCGTACCTGTATCATACTCGTAAAATAGATTACCTTAATACTATTAAAGCGTTTAAGTCCGCTATATTTTTATTCGACAGTCCCTGTCGGATAATAGCAGATCAAGGAAGATGTTTTGCGGGCGAAGAATTCCAAGATTTTGTCAAAGTAAAAATTATTAAACTCCACTTAATAGCAACCAGTGCTAGTAGAGTCAATGGACAGGTAGGGCGTATTATGGGCACGCTGGAGAACATGTGTACAACAATAGAAATGACCCGGCGGTCATGACAAGACGCGATTGGGGAAATACAATTGTCCTTGAATTGCACCACCAACCGCGTGACTAAATCGAATTTGTTAGAATTACTATCCGGTAAAACAGTAAGATCACACGGTTTATTGCTACCCGACAATATTGAAGAAGGAGAAGTAGATATTTCTGATGTAAGACAGCAGGCAATAGAGGACAGAGGATAGCGCTAAGTATGATAAAGTTAGATTTGATAAAACTAAAGTTATAGTGGTTAGGTTTAATCTCGGTGATTTTGTATTACGAAAAAAAATGAGGAAAGAAACCAAACCAAATTAGATAAAAATTCCGAGGTCCATTTGTAACAGAAGAACTTTTGGAAGGAGACAGATATATCTTAAAGACATTAGACGGCAAACGGTCGTATAAATACAGTTATGATAGATTTAAAAAAATGCCAGATAGTGGCGTTCCTGCTGGATTGGACGTCTGCGGTCTGCTAGCAACTCTCTCTCTCTCTCTCTCTCTCTCTCTCTCAAGGGTAGTTAGCATCCTTTTCTAACCACCGATATGGAAATTGACCAATTAGCTGTAACATTAATTTCTTTCACCTTCCGAACGAAGGTATCGCACTACGAATCTGATGATCTCGTGTCCTTAGACACACCTCATCATAGTTTTCCTCTGTGGCATCATCGTGACGGAAAGTCATTCTCTCGTGCGATCTCATCGACGAAAAAGAGTAACGTCTTTACGATCAGTGAATACTTCACGTTTTGTTAACAAAGAGTCAGACTTAGATTTTGGGAGAACGTACATCTATTATCCCGTTGACAGCGGATTCGTTATCGAACCTGAGGCCATTGACACTAGTGTCGCGAGTACCCAATCGCCGCGATTAATTGTCAAGACTGTAACATCTCCATCGTTACATTAACTTCACCTGTGTTGTACCACATCAATTCTCGTGAAGATTCATTTGACATCCACAACCCTAATCCTAGCGCTTATCCGACATATATCTTTTTTCGCCAAGTCGTCAATAGAAGTTTCCATCCTGGTGCCACTCAATCTTTCGCACCCTACCCCGGTCGAGGCAGGTACAGGGTGACGGGGAGCCCCATGAGAAGATAAGGTGAGTGGTCTTGTCAGGTATGGACCCACCAACTTCTCCGAAATTCTCCGCGCCGGATCAGCGAACTAACGGGTGCCAAAGGCATCGACCAATCCCCACCCGACTATAGGAAAATATCAGATCAATCGGGGTTTCCCAGGGCGTGGTCCTACGCCCTGAGACCCCATACCCGCCTTATGCTCCCCAACCTTTGTTTTTCTTTTTTTTTACGCGAAGAAGGGAAAATGACATTACGCATACCCAGTGACCGCATCACTGAGTTAGGCGGGACTTGTCCAGATGTCATTGCCATACCCGCTAAAAACCCCTCCTCATTCCACTGTTATGTCTTGACTCACACAACCCCGGCATTGCTGATCGGCATACATCAGGGTTGCCCTACTCACGTCACCACTTATCTACTCGCCGCGTATCACCACGCTCCTGCTATTCACTAACTCCTTCTGTTTTTCCATTTCTCTTCTATGGCTTATAACTGTTTTACAGAAGCTCTTAAGTCTCTGCCAATATTCCTCTTTGACTGCAACCACTTCCGCCAAATTATCAACATTTACACTTATCCCAACATAGTTTTCCAGCTCAGTCCTTCCGATAATCCATTTTGGACACACAAAAAGGACGTGCTCCGCGTCATCATTCGCCTCACTTCAATCCCAGCACTTGGTGTCGACCTCCTTACCGATCCTTTTCCTGTAAACGTTAAATATTCCACGCCTAGTTAGTAATTGCATGGTGGAATGATCGATGTCCATCCTCTTGTTGGCAAAAATGGATGCCTTCTGTATCAATTTCTTAGTAACATTGTAATTGTCCCACTCGCTTTGCCAGTCTTTATAAGCTTTCTTACCGATTACATCAAGTTCTTCTTTCAACGTGCTACTACCGTGACACGTCTCGCTATCAACAACCGAGCTTTTTATGATCCTGGTTATATCATAGGATTCCTTACGTATCCTAACTTTGATGTAAGTCGGTAGATTACCCGTCAACATGCAAAGCGCCGCGTGTGAGACAGTACGATAAGCCGTCGTTGTAATACACAGTGCTGTTCTTAGCGCTCTTTTCAGCGTCTTCCTATTGTTCTCAAGGTCCACTGCCACAGCCCACCATGGTGCACCATACATCACTATAGACTCCCACACGTATAGTACAGTCTCCGCGCCACATTAGGCGGTCCATTAATATTCGGTAAGATACCCCTAAGGGTTTCCGTCAAAACATGCGCTTTCGCACACACCGCTTCAATGTACTTGTCAAATTTCTTATGAGTGTCTATAGTGACTCCTAAATATTGTATACTTTCTGCTGATTTGGCCACCGAGTTACCCAAACTGATTCCAATAACTCGCGGCACACGCATACCCGTTATAAACATTATTTCCGTCTTGTCCCTGGACAACGTGAGGTCGACACTCGCGCACCAATCACACACCGTTTTCAGCAACCCGTTCATCTTCACGTTCACACACTCATTTTTCTTAACTACACACGTAATGGCCAAGTCATCTGCAAAAGCTGTAGCCTTAATCATCACCAGATTGTCCAATCTTTCCAACAGCCTGTCATACACCAAGTTCCACAAGAATGGTCCAAGAACCGATCCCTGTGGCACACCAGCTGAAACTTCATACTTCACCAGTCTTATAACCTTCCCAGGCAGCTTCCTACTGGTCACTTCATTAATAATGCTGACCTAACTAAGGATGTTGAACCCATTCTTAATATCCAGGGCGATCATCGCGCAGATCAGCCTTTTCTTCTTGCACAGGTTCGCCAAATTTAGCACTTGATTAATGGCGTCCACCGTGCTCCTTTTCTTCCTAAAACCATACTGCCTCCTGTGAAATGGGTCCACTTCTATACATCTCTTTATAATTTTCTTTAAGCGTTTTTCCCATACCTTACTCAGCATCGGGAGTATACTTATTGATCTATATGCATTAGGAAGCCTAGGGTCCTTGCCCGGATTCCTAAGCAATATCACTCTAGCTGTTTTCCAGCATCTGGGAATCCGTCCTGCATTCGTGATATTGTTCATCACATCAGTTACAAGTTCTATTCTCTGTGTGCCAACTAACATAACAATATCGCCAAGTACACCATCTATTCCCACCGCCTTCTTTATATTGATGTTTACCACTATTTCTTTTACGTCATCCTCCCCTAGAGTAATATTCTCGGTGTGTGGACTATCACCGGAGATATATCCCGTCATGTCCCCATTTAAGACCTCGTGTTGCGACGGTTTATGCCCAATAATAAATAACTTATTCAAAATGTCATTCACTGTATTAATCGGCATGTCATTCGCAGGTCCTTTATTCTTACATCTATTCATAACCGTGCGGTGAGGTTTACCCCACGGGTCACTTTGTAAAATTCTGCAAAATCCAACCCAAGCTCTCCTTTTACCTTCCACAATTTCCTTCTTCAGCTTTCTTCTTATTCCTTTGTAAGCGCTGTTAAAAATATCTGTCCCACTAGACTCTCTTTTCCTCTCTCTTGTTAGCTTCCTCAGCGCTTTAACTCTTTCGCTACGGCAGTGTGCTCCGTCGGAGTGACGCCGATGTAGGGGCCACCGCGCCGCCGGAATAGCGCTACTGAACGGAGCACTGCGACGCAAAGCGTGCATATGTTGCGCATAGGTAAACTGGTGTTCGGACTTACATCTTTCGGTGCAGCCTCGTTATTATCCGGATCGTACGATTCCTTAAGTATTATACAACAACATATTTGGAGATTTTGCAATTATTATCGCCCTAATGTGAATGAGCATGGTCCCCGACAGCACGCACAGCGCCGCGTGCGAGATTGTCCTATATGCAGTCGTGGTATTGATCAGGGCACTTCTCTGCACCCTGCGAAGCTCGTCAACTACCTTATTCAGCGCATCTTCCCACACTGGAGAGGCATATAGCACGACCGACTCCCATACCTGATAGTACAGTTTCCTGCAGGTATTGGAGAGGCCGTTTACATTCGGTAGGAGCCCTCTAATAGCCCCTACCACCGCATCCGCTCTAGCACAAACCTCCTCTATGTGCTTATACAAATTTCTCCTACTGTCAAGTACCACACCTAAATATTTCACTGCTTTGTGCGTGCACAGCGTCATCCCCACCAGGGTAATGCTAAAACTCCTTGGAACTCTCATGCCCGTCAACAAAATAATTTCCGTTTTATCCCATGCTATCTGGAGACCCGAATTCTCGCTCCATCTGATGATCGTTTGCATGTGGAGGTTCAGTGTACCCTCCACGCTTTCCTTTTTATTCAGGCCTACCATGACAGCAAGGTCGTCTGCGAATGCGATCGCTCTCACATTCGGTTGATTGTCGAATCTGGCCAACAGACCGTCGTACACTAAGTTCCACAGCAACGGGCCCACCACTGAGCCCTGTGAAACTCTAGCAAAGATCTCCCTTCTAACTCCCTTCCACTCGGGCTCTCGAAAACTACGTAGCGGTCCTTCAAGTGGTTCACGAGAACCCTCGTCAACCTGTACGAGAGACTCCTGCGTCTCGACTCCGCCATGATTACCTCCCATCGCAAAGTGTTGAAAGCGTTCTTGACGTTGATACACATCATGACGCAGACCAATCTCTTTTTCCTGCAGGCATCCGCAAACTTACAAACCTGCGTGATGGCATTGATAGTGCCTTTCCACTTGCGGAACCCAAATTGGTTTCGATGAAACGGGTCCATACCCAATTCCTTCTCGATTACCGCCTTGAAGGTATACTCCTAGACCTTACTCATCACCAGTAGAATGCTGATAGGTCAGTACGACGAGGAGAGTCTGGGATCCCGGGTTTATTCAGCAAGATCAGCCGGGCCACTTTCCATTTGACCGGTATTCTGCCAATCTCGTAACTGGCATTGACCATGGCCAGCAGATCCTGCGCTCTGTGTTCATAGATCAACTTGATGACTATCCTCGGCATCCCGTCTATACCGACGGCCTTCTTTACGCTCAGGCGGCCGACCGCTTCTCTTAAGTCCTCCATATGGATCGTGTCCCCAGCTCCGGAGGTCCCACCGCCGATTTCTTCGGTAAGGTCGTACTTCGAAGCACCAGTGTCCTCTAGTTTATGATTATCGATTATGTTCGCTGCCTGTTCCCTTCCAAGGCTTGCACACGGCTTAGTCCTTCTGAGTCTGGCTATGACCTCTTACTCGAGAAGATAGTTAGCCTAAGCTCTGTCTTGCTCTTCTTGTAATCGGCTCTCTTCTGCACGGCGCACTCCTCGTTTCTCCTTCTAGCTGTTTGCGCTATCCTTCTCTTCTTAAGGGTCTCTCCCCGGAGCCGCACAACCTCATCGTTCCACCAGTAATTCGGGTTCTTACTTCCCTTAGGGGGAAAGATATTTTTTTAACGACTCGCATGTTTCTTCGATGATCCTCTGAAGAAAATCCTCCTGATTCGTCGTCACACCCACCCGCGCTCTCAATAAATTATACCGATCTCTTGTCGTCGAAAGTTCTTAAAAAAGTTTCCGGCACAGCGTCCTTCGTCGCAAACTTGAAACAACCTTTTCTCACAGACCTACCCAAGCCTTTGAACTTGTGGAAAACGTACTTGTGGTCGGAGGCGCTATACTCCTCGAGGACCACGGAAAGCTTATGCCTCTTATGCACCTTATCGCTGACGCTCACGACGTTCAAAAAACTACTCCTGGTGCCTCTCTGAAACGTGGTACCCGTACCAATCCTAATCGGAGCCAAGTAATTCCTCTCCAAAACCTCGAACAGCGTTCTTCCCCTTTTATCGGTCTTATTGCCACCCCACGCCTTGGATTTGGCATAGAAGTCCCCTGCGACGATAAGCTCTAGGCACGTCCTCACCGCCACCCCGATGGACATGTCGGGTCTCCCCATATAGCCGTCGAAGGTGTTCAGGCTGACATTGGGCGAGCAGTAACCGCTAACGAAGTACGCGACCCCGATCTTAATCCCGACATACCCGTTCTCTTCTATCAACGTTTCCTCGCTAAGCATCGCTGACCATCGACGTGTGTCTCATTTAAATTCCAGATAGAATATGTAAATTATTTCCACTGTTATTGAAGATAAAAGAATGTCTAGAAGAGTATTGCAAGATTATGAGCCTTGGGACTCGTCTTAATATGGTCTGACACAGATATTGATATGCAAAAAATGTACTGATGATTGTGAAATGACGTTCCAGATAATCTCAAATCTACTTATTGTAAGACAGGTTTAATATTGCTTGAAAGTAGGGTAACCAATGGCTACTGCTCCGGAAACACATGATTTTGTCTTTCTATATCCACTTACCCTAAATTTTCTTCACAAACCTCAAAAGCATCTTAGTCCTTCCGAAATCTACGTGAAAACTCCGAATAGAATTGACGAACGATTATCGATTGTGAAATACGGATGGAAAAGATTCTCCGTAAAAAACGTTAAAAGCTGGTCATCGTTGTCGAATAATAATGAAAAACATATCAACTTTATTATTAATTAATATATTAATAAGAAACTGCTTACGATATAGCGGATTTTTAAATTAATTAATTGCTGATATGAGTTACTCAAATCACAATTGAGGCATGGTAAATCGTGACACCAATCCTTCAGGTAATCTGTGAGAATCCGGATTGCGTGTACTTGTCTCTCTCTCTCCCTCTCTCTCTCTCTCTCCTTCTCCTTCTACCCTACTTCCGCATATCAATCTTTTCTCACTCCATCGACTTGGGAAAGCATAGGTTTTCAGAAAAGGACATCCGATTGAAGAGAAGAGAATGATGTTTGCACGTCCGTCAACGTACAAGATCGAGTGCGATGAGTTTCGCAAAGTATTGTTTTGTGAAGTACTATCTTGAGGTCTATTCACCTCAGAAGTATTATTTAAAGGTAGTATTGCTTTGACAAGTATTGTTTCGAAGAAGCCTATGTGCAAAGAGTTGATTTTGAACCGTGCAATCAGGAAATCATCATATCCTCGTAATACGCACAACATCCTGTCAATTATATTTATTTTAATCGTTTTAAACCAAAATTTACTTCGTTTATTTTACAATAGAAAATTTAGGGAAGAATTAGTTATTTAGAAAAACTTAAAGATATAAATATATAAAAATAATAAATGCGGATCTGCGAATTCCTTGATACACAATAATCAATTAAACTAGTTTCTTTACCTGTATTTGTTATGTGCCGCTTTTTATTTGTAATTGAACATATATCTCGCACGCCAAGTTAAGTTGAGTTGAGCATTGTTAGAAAATTGTTCATTATTTTTGTCCTATTTGTTTCAGTTGACAATGAACAAGAATTTGAATTTGACAACGTAAGTAATATTTTATAAATATTTTACAAAACATTACAGAATTAACTATAACAATGTGACATTTCTGGTTGATATAAAAGAAATGTTTCGCAAAACGGCACGATAACACGCATACAACAAGACGCGTTGGTATTGACGTGAGGTGAAACGCGCTCTTACAGTGAGCTGAAAGTTCACGAACGCAATTTTAAGAATTTCGCCAACGAACTTCCTTCTGACTGTCGAGAAATTGATAAGCTTAATGCTCTGATGACGTCAGCAATCAGTGTGAGAAAAGGGCAGTCTTATCAAGGCGTTTGGAATGGTTTTACCGTGTCCATTTTCTTATTTTGATATCGACAGAAGAATTGACTTCGTGATAAACCTCCTCACAATGCTACTGGAGATCCTTACGGTTATTGCGCGTTCCGTCTTTGCTCGCATCTGCAGTTGATACACTATCTGGCTACATCGTATTCAAAACGGGTACAATTCCTGCTGGACGAGCTGCTACCCGAAGAGTTGTTGCGACATCACCTCAATTAACATTGACTCCGGGATGGTGACGAACAGTATGTTTCTATGCGTATACAGGCGCAAGCTGTAGAAATCATATATATTCGATAGTGAGTGGAATGGCCGTGAATTCAGACGGGCATCCATTTGGTACAGCAGCGTCGTCATCTCTTTGAATGTAACTCATAGCCTGTCGAAACGAAGCGCTCCTGATTGGATGAATTTTCACCTTGTGCCGAAGATCGCCAGTTCGGACGCGAGGATCGAACTCTGCTTGAAGGAAACTCCGCATTCGCGCTGACGAAGTTAGTTCTGCAGTCGGTTGTGAACGTCCTACAGAGTTCCCATTGTCATGTGAACCGTCTGAGCGCAACGAGGAAGGCATCGGTTCAGTAACTGGAAGCTGTCTTAATATGGATGACGCGAGTACTGTAATAAGAATAAATTGCATTGCCGCTTTCGCCCGCCATCGTATGCGACAGGTACATCGTACTCTGCACTGCTTCACTTTCTGTTGCCCTTGAGGAGCATCAGAACGTCGTTTTCGGAAGGATCCCAGTATCATTTGAGCTCTTGCATGAAATGCAGTCTTGATAATTATGCTTGACCGATCGAATGAATGATCAGATGTTATCCGTCTTAGCTTAGCAGTGTTTCAAGCGGTCAGGATTCCATTGCCGTCAAGGTTTGAAGCAAGCCGCACTATTCGGCTACATGGTTTGAACGGCTTCTGTCTGCAAAGCGCTTCGATCTCTCTGTGATACACGAGCCGATTGTTGAGATGTTTGGATGCAGTGCCATTGCACATGATGGATTTCCTGTAAGCTTAGGATGCCTTGAACGTCAAGAACTTTCTCTGAACAATATAGAGGCACCAGAGATACTATGCGATGATGCGAAAGAGGTGACTGCAGAAATAGAAGCACATTATTAGTACCGGTGTTTCGAATTCGTTATCATGCACAACGTGAGAGGTATAGTTTGAATTGTCGGCTGCGGGCCACCCGGAGCAATCCACTTGAAGCCTGAGAAAGCGCGAGATGCAGAGCTCACAGGACTATCAGTGTTTGGTCCGTAACTCTGCCTCCGATAGAGTAGTTTGAATTTCTGCGACGTGATTCACGACATAAGTATGCCTTTGGAAAGTAATCCTTTGACCCATGCTAGAGCATGGAGAGTGGGGTCGCTTCAGACGTGCACCGTCATCAGATGGCGTATAGTTGCAGTGGCACTTGAGGGATGCTAGATTCGTTTTGCTGGCAGCAAGGCTTATCTCGGCTCGGAGACGTTCGCAAATCGAGCAGCTGGAATTGTTGTGTCATCGACGATACTTGCAGTCATCGAGATATGTATAGTATCCAACACCTCGAGATTATTGACAAATTGTCGTCATTTTTCAAAGTTGAAAGTGGAGTATCCCAGTCGTAGTTTTTACCCCATATCGCCTGCAGGATAATCTCCGCCTACATGATAACTGTAGTTAGCTATCTCAGAGGATTGAATAATTTCACGATCTGTGATAATATCGATGGTTAATTGTTCAGTGTACTAGCTTACCTGGAACATAAATGAAAAGGCATTAGTGTGAGGATGCCAGGTTCCAAGCGCACTGCACCCCTGCTCTGGTTTTTAAGGAATGCTCAATGAGTCCGTACGGAAGATAGACTAGAGTCAACACCCAACGGCCGTTACAATCGCACGATCCGAGTCAATTAACAATCCAAATCTTCGACATCTCGCGCAATCATCGCCGAACTCCCGTCGCATCAAAACACATCGATCAGCAGGCGAACTGTTAATCGCAAATTGCGCACCGTTAATAGTAATCTGCGCTTCAGTGTACACCCAGAATATATTGTGAATAAATATTTAGTGTTGAATATATCTAAGTGTTCTTTCAATACCTATCACGACCTAACCACTTCATGTAGTTTTGATCCCGGACGCAGTTGCCTCTTCAACGACTCACTATTGGGAGTACCCTTGAAATCGTTGAAAACATCCTTTATTTGGTGCTAAAACTGGACGATTTCAAAACTTCATGGTGTGGTAAGTAGAAACAGTTGCCGCGTCGGATCTCGCATCGTGCTACATGCTGCATGTGTCCCAGATTTTAATACTTGTGCATGAACGCTGTGCATATAGTAAAAGAATGTTATGCAATTAGCGTTAGTTAGATGGTTCACACAATTTCATATTTTATACTTGATGAGTTGTGATGGTCAAGATTTGTAACAGAAATGTTTATTTGCATACAATCATCGGGTTTTATAGGTCTTCCTGACGACACATCCGCATCAATCAACACTTAGCTCTCTACTACAGCACGATTGGTATTTGTGGCCGCACAGTGGGCCAACCAAGTTGCGCGCTATTGTATGATCAAATCGCATTTTAACAAATATTAAAACTTATTTAAACTTATACTTTTTCCTCCTTAGAACCATTAAAAAATCTATTATTTTACTTCATTTCATTTTTCAAACTTATTATATCTTACTTATTAATATTAATATATTATTGTTATTTATAATAGTATTATTTATTTATATCTAATTATATTAATTTCTTTCAACTTTTTCAAAAATCAAAATCGCAAGAAAAGATTGTGATAACATTAGGTGTATCAGGTGTATATTTGAGTTGTGATAAATTTCATTTTGACACCTCTGATATTTTCAGAATCATACCTAACTGAATAAATGCCTCGTTTGTATATTTCTGAACAATTTATAAAAATTTTGCTAATAAATAAAACTTCGTTATTCAATAGCAATTGTTTACAAGTAATAATAGCTTAGTTTTACCCAGCAGACTCAGCGACAAATTTTCACTTTCACCTCCGTTTCTCTGTCTGTATCTTTTCTCTATTATTCCTTATCTGCCGTAACGGGTGTTACGAATTTTCAACTAACTAGCGACCGGTCATATCAACCGATCGGTTTATATCGCGAACCTTGAATGAATTAACGTTCAGGGTGGAGGTAAGTTTAATATATCGAATGTTAATATAGTTTGGCACTTTATTTGCCCTTTTAGGATACAAGCAGAGTTTGATGCTCTGATCACAACGACTATACGATCTTGTTGAGACTGAAGAAAATGTAGTTTTTCACGAACGGTAAGGCGCTCTGATGAAGACTGTCCTAGGATGTTGTCGCTCCCCCCTCTAGCAGCTGCATTTCGTCCATACATTGTGACTTTCCGTTCCTGGGTTTTTTTGGTTTACCTGTACTCTCGGGGGTGCATATCCTCTGGTATTGCCAGGTGTTTCCCTTTTCCTCTGACCCATCGACAGTTAAGGTGTTTTTTATTCTCTTAATTATGCCTGCGTCATAAGGTTTACAGCTCGGGGAGGCAGGCACTTCGGAATTTCCCAAAAAAGGGAAATGTGTTGTCCGAGTCATAAACTGACGTCCACTCCAAATCTCGAATCACGGGAACTTTAGGTATTTTCAGTGGTACAAACGTTCCGCTCGATCATACGTATCGTTGATTGGTACGGAGGTATTTCGTAGGGTCGATATAAATGCAGGTGTAAATCAACTAGGAAGTTAGTTGATCTTGTGGATCTGATGCGATACAACGCATGCAAAAATGACAGAATAGAGAAATGAGAAAGTTTTGAGGCTCTTAGGAATATATCGCGATTGTTCAAACCTATGGAATTGCCAAAATATAAATTAGATAGCATAACAGGCACAATGGGTTAATGGAAATAGCAATGTCTTTCGGCAAACCTAAAGAAATCGACAAAAAAAAGAAAATAAAAATTCTTGTGAGTCATTGCTCTAGAGAATTAAGGAAATAAGAACTTCAAAATCGAATGCTGGCACTAATAGTATTTACAAAAGTAAATGGGTTCCCGCTAAGAGCTTTCTGTTTTTGAGGAACAAAGATAAACCAAGAAGGGCAATTAATATGGAGGATAAGATAAGTAGTTAATGCACACTGTTTATATTAACATTTTTCTACTCACGCACTGTGAAAATGGTCAAATTTGTTTGGTAACACCGATAAAATGCACGTTATCAGCATTTTCTCGCCAATTTGACTCCCAAGGGCTTTTATCTTCGCCGCTATCAGTTCCAACTTTGATAAATTGTGAGAGACATTTTCAGATTCTTCCCATTTAAAATCGAAGAACTGCTTCTGGACCATATTTAGATTCTCATCCGACTTCATGTCATATACTGTATTCAACTTTTTCCACATTTCATGTGCTGTTGTGCAACATAGAAGAAGATCCAACGGTTTCCTTCCTACTGATGTCACAATTAATTTTCTCGCTAACCGATCTGCCTTCAAAAATCTTTGACGGGCGATTTCTTTCTCCGCGTTGTTACCTGCATGATACAGATTCCCTTCACACACGTTGATCAGGTCGTCATGTTCCTCCAAAAGTGTACGCATGACAAAGCGCCACTGAAGCCAGTTTTCTTCGCCACGTAACATCTCGATCTTCGCACTTGCTGATTCCATTTTAGTACTATCACTTACTTTACTAAGCACAACACTTTAACAATTTATTCACTTCGCGTTGCTACCTTGTAATTTACAGCTCTGGGCCCATAACCTGTTGAGGTTATTAGATGTATAAAGAGAGAGACGCGTGGATAAATTATAAGGGAGAAAAATATATTTTAAATACAGAAGTGAAAGTACAAGTATGAAATAATACTTTGAGCTGGTCCAGATCCGCACGCTAGCAGTGTTACCCTATAACTGAAAACCCCGAAGCCAAAGTCGCCTGTCGACTGTTTATGGTCTGCCTTCGTCCCAGTCTTTTGTCTATACGCTGTCGATGACTTCAGTGCTTTAGAAAGTTAAAAAGAGCAGATGTAGAGTTTTCTTAGAAATGGTGACCTTCAACAATAATAATTAAAGCACGTTAACCTTAAAACATCATTTAGTAAAACTACTAAATAAAGAGTTTTTGTGTCGTGCCTAGCAAAATAATGGTAGGTAAGTAAATGTAAAACTAATTTATATTTTTCCTTTTAGCTTTAAAATTAAAAGGTGGATGTGAACAGAATGAACCCCAAATGAAGACGTTTCTTTTCTCATCAATAACTAAATAAAGTAAGATTATACTTTGATTCAAGCATACTCAAGCCGTATACCTTTTTGTATGTTATAAGCCGAAGGGGATGACTGGGCTACCGTTTAGGTTATGGAGTTGTTAATTAAACAAATCCAGTGTTGTTAATGGCACTGGTTTCTCAAGGAAATAAACGCTAGGATGAGCCAACGTATAGCTAACGAAGGCTTCGTAACTTTTAACTAATCGGTGCTCCTTGAGCGGCAAAAGTACGTCGTTGCGGGTTCACTATGTTAAGTATTACAATTGAACAAAACATTATATAGCAAAGAACATCGTACATATCCTACAAACGGAGACGTATAATTGTCCAATGTCGGTCGGTTGTGATCGAACGAGCGATACCGGATTTGTTTTCTTCAGGCTCTGTTCACAGTATTGTACCCATTTCGTTCAACCTTGCGTGCAAGCAATGAATCGCGAATCGAGCGAGCCGATGTCCGCTATTACGGCATCCGCTATCTACGTGTTAGGAATATAAAGCTTCAGGGCACGCAACTTCGACATCTTTGCAAGATAATAGTCGCCTAACTTCTATCTAGGTCGGGCGTAGAAGTTAGCGACTTCTTCCAATAAGCTCCCAAATGGTGCCGGCTTTCGATATTATGGGATCAGGAGATGACTCAAAGATTTCCACAAACTCCTGGTCGTACTCCTACTCCTCATCATAAAATCGTTGAGCGTGGACTTTCGAATCTCGCTCGATGATCCTGACGATCATATCGTCGGATCACTGATACCGTCACACAAACCAATTCACTCGTTGTACGCACTGCTCTATCTAGACACTGGCGCGAAAGGTATCGAATATTGGCACCGTGCGTTCATTTTGCAACTCTAACTCCAGTCGCTTCACCTTTTCACGGAGTGCTTCTCTCGAAGAACAGCTTCGCGATCTGTGTGAACGATCACGATAAAAGATCGAACAGTCATCACGGGAATATCCGTGAACCTGCCTTCGTTTTGAATCGACGGACGAATCGCGCCTCTTGTGCCTTCCCTGGTCGCACAAATTACTCTGCGAACGTTCCCTCTGTCACTCTTTGTGTAACGATCTCGTTAGCGATCACGCGAATGATCCAGCGATATATTCCTAGAACTGGACTGTCCCCACACTTATTATCACTGTTGACCGAGCAAACGTCCACACGATTGATCTGACGATCAAGATATCTCTTGAGAGTTAACGCATATTTTCATCTTTACTTACTTGATTTACTTTGTGACCGATCCACTTCGCACTTAAAATAACTTAATATTGCAACTACAGCTACATTTAATCTAATTAAAAGTTGGATTTCGTAGTACTGTTAGATAGAGTCTAGTCGCAGCACTATAGAGTCACTTTCTTGTCTAAATAATTCGTGCTCTATTTGTACCCGTACACAAGCAAGCGATACTGTCCCACCTTTGATATGTAAGATATAGAAATGTTATCAAACATGGAATATTAAAACTTTAAATAACTCTTGTTGTTAATCCTAGAAGGACCTGAGTTTGTCTTACGATTTTAAGTTGCGGAAAATTTTGAATTGCTTGCATGTTAGCTGTATTTGATATAATGTTGTCTTAAAGTCGACAAAAACTTACATTTATTGAATTTTTATTTTACCTTATATCGGTATAATAGCTTTAATACTTCCTTGAGTATATCTAAATTTTCAGAAATACTACTTGTTGCGATGAAAATATCATCGAGGTACAACAGTATTTTACCAGAATTAATCAAGGGCTTAAATATTAAACGGATAAATTTCTAAAATACAACCAGTACATTAGCTACACCAAAAGTCATTTTTAGATAATCAAATTGCCCATCTGGTGTGACGAAAGAAGCTATTTCATGGAAGTTTGTGGAATCGACACATGATGAAAATCATCTTTCAAATCTAGATTAGTAAAATAAGAGTTATTAGCAATGTGACCTATCTTCTATCAGGAAAGTGGATATCTATCTTCTACAGTAATCTTGTTTAAGACTCTATTATTTGTAATCCACTTTACCTGTCTCCCATTTTAAATTTATATATTCGTATAACATTGTAACGAAGATTTCTTTTGCTTTATATTTCTATAGTCTCCATATTTAATATATCATTAAATTTCATATGTTATATTTCATATCCACATTTTGGTTAAGCGTTACCGTCAAACTCCGTTATTGTGTTGTAAATTTGTGCTCGAGCATATTATAAGAAGGAGTCTCATCCGAAATAATCATAAACTTTACAATAAATATATTATTTGGCAACAATTTTGTTGGATTACTACGAAAAATGAGTGCGTGTGTGTAATGCGTGATAGCAGAAATTTTCGACATACTAAAAATAAATTATCTTTATACATAGATTGTAATATAAATGGGAGAATGATATAGCATTCATTTGTTTAATATGACTGAACATCCATATTCTTTTCTTCTCTTTTGTTACTAACTTTGTTACTAGTTTTTAGCAGTTCAGTCTGAAATTTGGACGTGCTTTTTGCGAATAAATATTAAGTAAAGAAATAATAATTATAAGAAAGCATTATTATATCTTCCAATTTAGTGCTTGCAATCAATAAATCTAATTTCAATTCTACTCATAATACAACCGATAATTGATAATAGAGATTTATTTAAGCGGCCGTAACCAAACACCCCCTCCCTCCCACCCTATCAGGTTTACATTTGTAAGTATTAAAAAGGTTTAAATATGTAGACTTTGTCATAAGATCTATAATGCAATCTGAATTCATTAACGCTTCGAAAAAATATAATTGTTCTTTTTCTTCCGTTAATAAAACATAATAGTCACGAGAGTCAATAGTCAAGGAAATAAGTATTTCCAAAAGGCATACGTGCCCAATGATTCTTGTTTTTTATCATCAATGATGATGTTCTGCAATTGTAGAGGTTTGAGTATCGATAGGCGAAACGACTACCGACTTTGTTTTATCTGAGTTCGGCTTCCTAGAGTTTTTATAGCTATGTCCAAATTTGCCGCAGGTGAAACGCAATCGTTTCTCCCTCTTTGAAAGTGTACATACACTAGTCGTGTTTCTCTTTTTTTTCCTATCAGTTTACATACCAGATTTCAAACTTACTTTATCTTATTACTTTCAGATCTTAACATTATTTTCCCAAAAGCTTCAAACAATAACGACAATGTCTCTGTAGCGGCGTACGTGCTAGAGGACAAATCAAGCCACGTGTATTCTTGCCTCAGAGTATCAATATCGTAGGATACACATATACTGTAATAATAACTAAACTCCGGGCAAAAACAATTTCGTCACTACGTGGGACCGTCTAACAAAAGCGATTGAAAATTTACCGGTACCAACTCGATCAATATAATATAAACGAACGCGATTGTAAGGAGACTAGTTTCATCAGTCTCAATCACGTGCGATCTCATCAGCGAGTTACACACAATCTTAGCAAATCAGTTAGTACCGAGCGACTTAGCGAACATTCTTGTATCTATTTGTTATTTCAAAATACACTTTACGATTTTAACAAAGAGTTATCTAGTCATTTTGTATCATCCGACTAACCATCTCTCCCATATCTCAAAGCAACGCATATCTGCATGCCACAGCTATCGAAATAATAACTAAACAGTAACGGAATAGCCGCCTCTGATATACATCCGACGATAACCCATCCAAAGGGACTAAAACCTCAATATAAAAACCCTCCTAAATTAGCGCTCAAGACCTTATTCTGTTGTAACACTTTGAACCGTCACTCTGTTAGATTTATATAATAAAACTTCCATCATCTTATACGAAGTTCAATTTCTTTACCTTATTCGTGAAACGTTCGAATTGCGACGCGAGGAGATCACCGGCGATCTATCGGTTTCTTGATTTCTTGTGTCTCCGACGTGACAATCACATAGACGTTCATCGAAGTTGCCGTCAATTATATGGCCCAATAATTCTTCTTCCTCTTCAATTCCGACCTGATTAGTCAAAACTAGTTTGTCGTGGTGATATTCGTTAAAGTTTTCACTCATTTTTCAAATCCTATCTTCGAGTTGCTTTCTTAACGTTAATTTATTAGGTTAATGGTCAACATCCTTTTTCGTATTTCATAATAACTTTTTAAAGTCTATTGCTATATGTTCTGCCTTCGAATGTGACCAACTAAACGCTTTACCCTTGATTTTCGAAATCTTAAGAATTTCCATGGATTCTCCATTTAAATCATAAATTATTATTGTGAAGAAAGATTTTAGTTGGGGGCCGCCATTTATTACAAAATTATTATCACAAAAGATTTATACAAAATAATATAATTTTCCGAATTTCCTATTTACATTTTTAAACCGGACATTTTTTTAGAGTAACGGCGGAGTAGTGCCAGATTCCTAAGTGAAACTCTGCGGTGGCCGTCCTCAATGTTTCCAGGAGGGTTACAAAGCCTCTTCCCTGTTAATTTCGACGTGCGGAGCAACCACCACACCTCACGCCACTTCCTACCTGAACTATCGTGTAAGTTCGAGACAATCCGGCCGTGATGGCCTGGGACAGCACCTGAGGTAATAGGATCCAGCCAGCTACATCTCCTTACCACCTGTCCCTAACCGGAAGTCAGTGAATACGCAAATCTACACCGTACGCCAACCGTGAACTCACCTACGTACAACCCGCCCTCGTCCCCCCAGGATCACTTCCATAATTACCGAGGGGACCACGTATTCGTCAATGAGTGTCGTATCATCATTCGAATGACGAGTCGTAAAAGGTAGCGCAGCACTTTCCACGTCAAACAAAATTCCAACATGTACTGCACCGAGTTCCTGAACTCCCCAAACCAGACTCAATTTTGATTAGCTTAAAATTAGATTAGGGTTAAATCAGGCTAGACTTTCCTTACAGACAGGGTGCAGGGGCATGTGAAGCGCCTTCGCTTGTGCTTATCGATGTTATCGTATCAAAATACAAAATAATTGTATTATAAACCTGTTTTGATAATAACATTTTAATAAACGGCGACTCTTAACTAAAACTTTCACAACGCTACTCAGAGTGATAACCTTGACAACATATTAAAAAATTGTCGAAATCAGAAGTGGATCCGCATCTTGTGAATATTTTACAAAATTATTTTATCTGCATGATACTGTGCTACTGTGTTTTATTAGTTGCTATTATTAGTATTTAGTATACATTGCATTGCTACAATATTGTCTCTTTATTACAGTTATTAATTCTTAAATTTTACATCAAAGTAACAATTACAATCATTTATAATTGTTTCACTCGTAGGCGAAAAAGGTCGACTTATAAGAGTTTAACTATGTATATTCTTATTCCTGTTTTGGAAAAATTTAATACAAAATGTAATGGAAATTTGATGTTTTAAAAAGGTTTATTTATTCATACAGTTCTTGGTAAAATAAAAAGATTCAGGACATATTTCTAAAGAACTGTTGCTTTTTGTTGTTTTGTCGTACTTCACATATATTATATCTTCTTCGTTCGTCTTCCCGCCATATTTAAATTTTGTTATATTTGTATTCATATTTTCTGTCACTTTTCATATTATGGGGAATAAATTATATTAAAACATTTAAGGCAACGTATAATAAATGTCTGATGATTAAGATCCATGTTACTTTTTATATTAATGTTTCAGATTATTGGGATTGTCCTTTGGAGAAGAAAATCTCTATAACAATAAGTAACGAATTATGTTATTGGTAATGCTTCAGATGTAGATAACATAGTATCTCGTTTGATTTCATTTTCTAATATGTAGTATTTAGTATGTCGAGGTAATAAAAAAAGACTATACAGTAAAAAATATAAAAGAACATAATTCTCTCCTTTGAAAATTAGTCTATGTTGAAATTAAAAAAGATTAAATTATAATTGTTCAGTTATATGTTATCTAATATTATCTTGTAAAATTTGTTACTCAAACAAAAACTTAAAATGCAAAAAATTAACTTTGAATAAAAATTTCTGCAATTTGTTTTCTTCTCTTTAACATTTTAAGAAGCTCTATATTAATATACGCACAATTTTATCTAACATGGCAGCTGTATCGTGTATTGTATATATTATTGTACAATCACCTGCCAATTATAACATTCTCCGATGAAAAATGAAGATTAATCGATTTTAATGAAATCAATTGGTGTTGGTTGATTTGTTTTGAAAATCACTTACTCCGCCAATCCGTATCGAAGTGCCGATGAATTTGACGTGACAACAGCAACTAGATGGAAACCGAAAATGCTGGTAGGCAACCGAACCATCATCCTCTAGGCCTAGGAGTTGATTATAAACGAACTTTTGTTTACATGTGGTTTCGTAACCCATTGATATGCCATCCTTTATGCTGCAGCGTTGGCCTTCGTTACTATAAAAAAGAAATGATTTAAAAATCGTTCTTAAAGTGCAAGCGTTTTTCCTAATTATCGATTTGTTTTATGATGAAAGCTCCTGTCAGTAACTAAAGTCTACTGAAACCTATATCAATTTTACGAATTTAGTTAACATATTTCCAAAAAATGATATGATTATACATTTAGTTTACAAAAATCATAAAACGAAATTATACCAGAAATTGCAAAATTTTGAACTTTATCAATGTTAAAAAGAATGCAAATGTTTACGGTGGACTTACTTTACTTCTTCTTAATCTTAGGTTAAATTGTTATATAATTTTAGTGCTGAAAGTATTAACATTCGTGACTGACTGCATGTTTTGCAGAGAAGCTTTAAAACATTAAATAGAAATTGCATTGTTGTATCGATAAAAATAACTTGACTTGGTTCAAGACACTTTTATGCTTCGCGTACTCCCTGGAGAAGTATAGTTACATGGATAAAACTATAGTTATAGTATAATAGTGAGAATAATATAAAACATGTATAGACATTATCTTTTCTATGTTTAATCTTATAAAATTATTGAAATTGTAATAAGCAATCAATCAAATTCTGACATAATCTTAAAGTCTTTATCCTCGGGGATACGCATACCTCAGATCGAGGACCACTGATCTAGGGTATTCAATAATGAAATTGACAAAAATAAGATTTTCAGTAATTATGTATTCCCATCACTGTTGTCTATGCCGTTCAATCTGTTATAATATTCTATTTCCTATATACGTAGTAGCAATACATATTATTATATAAACCTGTTAGCATTTTGTGGCGTAAAAGAAATAGAGTGAAAAGGTGTTAATGAAACATTTCTTTCATCTAGGAAACAAAATATATACTTACATGCATTTTTCTATACGTACTCCCTGTTTCAATTCTTCGTTGTTAAGGATATACTTCCACTCGTTGTTCATATTTTCCGCCGTTTTCGGAAGGACGACATGCTCCTGAAATTATTTTGAAATTATTGTGTTATGAAAGATACAGATAGAAATCGAATGCTAAATTATACTTACAGATGATGCACAGAACGATTCTGTCTCAACAGAATCTTCTCCTAGTCTGGGTTTGAGCATATCTATCTGAAAGTAAAGCCAAATTTGGAAAATAAAATAGTATATATCCATTGTTTTCGGATATTATGTAGATTTACAAAAATAAAAGAATAAAATAACTTATAGGATTTAAGAAAAAGATAAGATAAAAGTGTTAGAAAAAGACAAATTAGTGTCGGAAAAAATTTGAAGAACATGATAAATTATATTTATTATATTTTACAGCAAAGCAGCTTTAAAATGCAATTAATTATCAGTCAATCTCCTATTACTAAAATTCTCTCTATATTTTTTGTGGGTTTACATATTTCTTTCTTTTTTAATCCATTTTAAAGTTTGCAAAATATTAGAATTTTTAAATTTCTATTCATAATGTTGAAACATTATTTGTTTTGATATAGTAGTTATATTTTTTGTTTCTATACAGCTTCGTTGACCTAACAGCTATTTAAAAAAAACTAACGTCTTTGAAATTAACAGATCATTTTCATTTCCAATTATGTCATATTAAGATTCTCCTGTTTTATCGTAAGATGACATTAAAATCAGAAAATCGACAAATATGTACTTGTCTTTTTCCTATAACCTTCGATTAGAAGATGAAAATAGTTTTACAAAAATGGATACCAACCATGTCAACAGAAGTATAATTTACAAGATGTGGATTTCTGGCAATGATATCTTTCACCAAATTCGTAGGATAATTCGGAACATCTTCACAATAGCTCTGCCCTTTACAAGAAGGTATTACTGATCCCACCCTCGGTTGTATCAGTGCGGTATAATCATCAAGAAATGCGATGTTACCATTTTCTAATATTGTTGAACACATGTAAGAAAAAAGAAGGGAAGACGTTAAATAAAGTGTTGATGTTCTTCCCTAACTAAAAATAAAGAGCAAAAAAATCTTTAATTTTGTTAAGAAACAAACTAGCTGTGTTCATCTTCGTGAAAGATCTGGTTTCTCCCATTGCATTATTTTGATTTAGAGGCCACTTCCAATTTCCTGATGAAGAAGCGCGGGGTTCCTCATACGATCGACGAGAATCGCTGTGGGCACTGTTGGAGACCTTTCAAAAGATAAGATACATTAAGCTTGTAATGTTTCTGATTCTATGAATTCCCAAAAAACCTGATTTCCTTTTTTGAGAAACACAAAAGTGTTTCCCTACAATATACTTACGTTTATATTTATACGCATAGTTTCAAATATTTTCAGCGAGAAAAGAAAATTTAAAAAAGAATAGTTTAATGTTTCTTAATTATTAATATTAAAATATTCCTTAGAAATTTTCATTCATATTGATTAATCATTAAAACTTAAAAATTGAATGATTCAAACTGTACTTTTAAATTTATTGAAACTTCTACGTGCTAAAACTGCAGAGACGGTCGCTAGTTCAAGTCGTAAAAGCAGTTTGCCGAATCAACATATTGTTTCAATCAACAGCTTTGTAATCTAACTATCCAATTCAGTCGGCTTATCGCGATTATTTGGTTCGAACGTCAAAAAATTTTTAATACTTAACTCAAAGTTTGTTACAGAAATATATTCATCCTTCAAACTTAAAAAATTTGGTCAATAACACAGAGACATTATTCCACTACTAATAGACACTAGTCCAGAATGATTCAATAAATGCAACAACAAAAAAATTAGAAGCTATCACGAAAAGAATTACTACTATCAAATCTAAACTATCAGAGCGAGAAATTTGTAAATTTCAGGACCCAATTCTTTTAGCCTTTGAAAAACATTATTTTTTATTAACTATTCATTGTAGAAACACGTTTCTTCGAATGGTCGAGGACATTAAAATTTGTAAGTTCTTTTATCTAAAACAAGTATCATTCAATAAAACCTTCCAGAACCAAAATAAAATTATTTTTTAAATTAATTATTAATAATAAAAACATCTTTTTGAGCAATTCTGCAAAAAAAATTTGTCTTAAGAAGTATAAGGAAGATATGAAAGCACATATATATGTTAACTAATAACTTTGTATAAAGTTATTGTAAGTAGTTGGTAACCTAACCCCAATTTATTAAGGTTTTTTTCATGTTACTTACCAACAACAAAACAATTGCAACATTAAATACAGAAACTATGGTCTGATGTTCCTTCATCTTATATTGTTAAATAGCTTTTCTCTTTTTCCTAATTGATTTCTTTTTCCTTTTTTTCTGAAAATACAATACTTTAATTTTAACGAGAGTTTGACTTTGCTCGACCAACTTTGTCTATTATTACGTATATATGTTTGCGTGTCCAATGATGATACGCACTGCACTTGATACCCGCCGAATTAACGGCTGAATGTTCGAACGATAACTGCCAACGACACTAAAATGAACTTGTGCTCGCCGTAACAAGTTGTTTCTGTTCGGTCTAATCACTCAACCAGACTCTAGTGTAAGCAATGTCTGATAATCGAGTGTCGAGCAACGAAGCCAGTAGCACGTCTAGCTTTTTGATTACTGTTGGCTATCAAAATATATAATGTAGTCTGTACCAAAAGCATCAGATCCAATCATAGAGCTTATTCTAATGGAATCAACAGGGAAGTAGATATTGTGTCGTAACTGCGCTCTTCTCTCTCCCACTCCGAGTTTTTCTCTTGTGAGGATAAGACGCACAATAATATCTTCTATATATTATAGTATTATATTAATAATATATAATAATGCCTCCTATATATCAAATAACAAAGCGTATCAAATACGGAAACCTCCGATAACTGACAAAAAAGAATCTCTGGATAATTGCATCGTCGTTATCCCCACCACTGGGAGGAGATTCCCCTCGACGCATCATGGAGCTCGACTGGCCATCACGGCCGATTACTGTAATATGATCTAACGCCAGATATCGCTAAGACAATGTATGTAAATACTAATTCAAAAGTGAAACTTTTTTATTTTTGACGTTTTTTAAATTAAACTTCTACTAACGTATTTGTGAGATATTTCTCGTTAAAATGAAACCAAACACGATATAGTTTGAATTATATTTATTTATTCATATTTATTATCACTTATTTAATTATCTTTTATTAAGTAAGCAAATATGATTCAAATTATATTGTGTTTGGTGTAACAAACATATTGGTAAAAGTTGCATGGATCATAGACAAATTAAAAATAAAAAATTTTGAATTTTGAATTAATGATCTCACTTTATCGCCTTCAACGGCTTTAGAGCCTTTAGCGTTTAGATTCTGAACGCGTCGACTCTCAGTACCTTTTTCCTCTTTGATTTGTTCTTTCTACATTCGGCATATTTAAGATGTCAGTTTTGAGGAATAAAATCGTTTCTATCTGTTTATTTCGACATTAAATGTACATGTACTAGAGTATTTCTCAATATGTTTGACCAGACATTGTCATAGGAAACATTTGCAAATTACAAAGGAGACTTGATTAATATATAATTGCTAAGTATTATATTAACATAAAATATTTTTATATTGGGAAGATTATAACAATAAGTAACACTAAAAAAACAAGTAAAGGGAAAAATGAGAAAACTAATATTGTTTCATAATAAATAAATGTAAAATAAATTACTTTTAAATTTAATAAAATATAGGTACTGTATTTAATTCAATCTTCTCAACAGTTTTAATATTTCTTAAATATTTCTTCATTGTGTTATTTCTTAAGATCGTAGATGTTTTTACCATACCAATAATAATATCGTTCCAGTAATAATCATTCTTGATTTTATTTATTGATTTTAGTGTTATTATCATGTATTTTTTTAGTTACACAAAAAGATTTAAACAAATGACCAAAAAAACTTTTAATAACTTTCAGTAATTTGAGAAATAAAATACAAATTTATCTGGTCGCATAGATATGGATATATGGCCACACAGCCACAGTTCTGATAGAAAAATATCTTTCTCTCTCTCTTTTTGTCGATTGCCTCGGCATATTCCTGGGCCTCCATAAGTTCTATTGCTCTGATGCACTACCGGTTCTCGATCAATTCACAGCGCGGATCTCGTGATCATCGCCAGTATCTACCAACTTACAGTGACCATATCGAGTGTTATTCTCTTCTACCTTCAAATTGGCGGTGCCTGGATTGGATTTCACGAAACCCTAGTCACGAAATACAGCTGATCGTTTAAGCCCATATTCATTCCTTATCAAGTACCTACTTGTCAATCCCGTTATTTTGACCGTACAAGTATCAAATCAAACCGAGCAATTTCCCAACATCTTATTCCAGTTAAATAGTCCGTTCGCGTTTTGAGAGACGTAACAGATTAAGTGGAAAGATTTTCTGAAAAGAATATACATTTGTTTTTAAAAGAGCGCCAATCATATTATATTAATTAATTATAAACATATTAAATATTAATAAATAAATTTAAAATAATATGAGAAGAACATACTCGATGTTGCAGCTATACCGCGTAAAAGAATGACTAATTCTGAGTTTTTAGAGACTTGTGTGGATGCACGTGTCATTAACATCCGCTTCTTTGTCTTGATCTCTGATGTTAGAATCCGTTTCCAGAGACAACTGTTCACCGTAACCAACTATTCATTTTTTTATCTACATTACATAAGATACCAAAATAAGCTGTGAACCATTTCTAAAATCCGCAACAATGAAAATTTTTGCAGACAGTTTTCTATTAAGGAAGTTGTTAAAAAGTTTATGTTATCATTTGCAAAAATTACAATGTTACTTAGCAAGCTTGAGGAGTTCATCATAACTCTTCTCTATGTTTGTGGTTTACAAAAGAACACTCCAGCATTTTTGATTTTATACCATTTAATACATTCCGATTTTGTTTTAACCAGTTATCATTTTTATCAATGTGATCGTCACTTTATATAACATGATCAATTTTTCAGGTTACATAACACATACACGATGCTGACACGATGCTACATAGATGATACATAAGTACATGATGTTAAGCTTATTGTGACTGTATCTGTAATTATATTGAGGAAAAATTATATTAAATATAATCATGAAACAATTATCCGCAATCTAGGTATTATGTATAAAGTGACAAAATTTGACAAGGTTAGTTTTCCTTATGAGTCTTATGCACTGTTCTTACACAAGTTTCACGTATCTTAATTTTTTGTGACCTAGAATTAACCTTGATCGACAACGATTGACTATAATAGTTGAATTCATCTTGACGTGAATTATATTTACGTGAATTAAAAAATATATATAATTCCATTTAAAGAAAGGTAATGACCTTGATATGTTCTTGATCCCTTCATGTAAAAGGTCCAATTACATGAAAAGTTATGTCCCTTAGAATACTTAAATTTTCATAAGAACATTTTCTTATATCGCCAATATTTTCGACAATATCCCACTGTTATGTTTTACGTGCCTCACCCTGCATAACATTTTGTTCAATTATAATATCCAGCATAGCGAATCCTCAAAGATATACCTTTGCCACCCGAGGTTTACCCTTGCTAGTTAAAGTTACGACGCCTACTACTAACATTTTCTGTAGCTTCTGATGTTAACCATATGTCGAAACATTCTCACATCTATTTCCTTCGGCAAGCAGCGTAATTAACAACACTAGATTTGCCTCTGTATTGCCCTCCTCAAATTGACTCGTAACGATATAACAGGATATATGATGACATGATTACGTTAGTAAAGATTGAAACAAATATGAAAATGTATGTAGAAGTTCTATAAGTATATCTATTGCTATCGTACACTTTACAAAAATCGCAAAATTGCTTAAACAGTCAATTATCTACTATATTAATAAATCATACATATACATTATATACATTTATATACATTTTCAGATCAGCTTCAAATTATATTAATATAAAGAGTATAGCGGTGTCTCATTACAGTGTTAACAAAATTTCAAAATGTTTCATATAATACACCTAATAATATAGTCACAAATATTTTCTATATGTAAGTATTTCTAAATTTTGGTAAGCAGTTTCTAAATTCAGGTATTTTCACGAGTCACTGAATGTACCTTATCGAGAATGCAATATGATAAAAAAATGATAATTGTTCATTTTTTTCACACCAATTTTTTCTCCTAAAATTTATGTATTCTTGTCGCTTGCTTTGTGTTAAGGTTTATCTGTTTCTGAGATATTGATCGTTTGTATTTGGAATATACTCTTTCAAAGATGAATCAGAGCTGTATTCTTTATTATTACCGCCCTACTTTCGAAACTATCTTCCTTCAACGTAGTACCAAAATATTGCCTAGAGTGGACAGTTTCTGACACTCTGCTCCTTCTATCAATTCCGAAGGGTCGCGTTCTAGATAGATCTATTCTGATCATTTCATCGTCTACTGCAAATCAGATATCTGTCTCGATGCTTTTTGAACTGAAAATCAGAGTGAATAATTGCTAAAGAAAGCAATTGTGCATGAGTTTCTTTTAATGGTATTATAAATAATTAAACTTCTTTCTTTGTTTTTTTGGCGTAAAGTATAAAGGTTTAAAAGGAGTATTTGGAAAAATTTTGTTTTTGATAGTTATAATTATGGAGCCTAGCTTGAAAATTTTTTGTTTAATTGAATTAGACACACTGAAATTACTTGGTCTATTCAATTTTTCAGTTAAATTACCTCATTTTTTACTACCTGTTTCTTTATCTTTATCTTTGTACTTTCATTTGGTCTTTCAGGCAGTAACAACATTGACAGAAAATATACATGAAGCAGCATGAGCAACTATTTATAAACCAAACAACAGGCAAACAAAAATAATTCCACCAGACATCCTTGATAAAATCAGAGAAAAAAAATAGAACACGTAAAAACGAAAAACGTCTAAACAAATTTGCAAAGGAAATAAAAAGTAAAATAAGAGATCATAATAATAACGAATTCTCAAGATTCATAGAGACTCAAAATTCAACTACTCTCTATGGAAAGCCACGAACAAAATAAAGAAATCAATAAACCTAATCGCAGCAATCAGAAAAACAGACAACACATGGGCCATAAACAACGAAAAGCAAGCTGAACAATTCTCCAACCACCTTTGTAACATATTTACTCCATTCTGTAAAATTTATTCTGTCTATAAAATTAACAATAATAACTCCATACGTCATTCGAACGTAGATGCGCATAATATCAGTACCTCAACTGACAAGCACCACACCATATCTAATACAATAGCACAAGAAATTAGAATCATAATTAAGAAAACAAACAACAATGAAGCACCAGGAATCGACCTAATCAATGATAAAATCTTGAAAAACCTTCCCCCAAAAGCAATACGTTTAATCACAATAATATTCAATATTCAATGCAATTTTAAAAATCCAATACTTTTCTAATCTATGGAAGCTAGCACAGATCATAATGTTACCTAAGCCAGGCGAAGACCGACACCAGACTGCATCTTACAGACCCATATCACTGGTTCCTGTGTTTTCCAAATACTAGAGAAGATAATATACGATCGCCTAAAACCAACAATAGAGACAGAAAAATTAATACCAGATCACCAATTTGGATTCAGAAACAAGCACTCCCCGATAGAGCAACTGCACAGGCTCGTCAACGAAATTTTACTAGCAATGGAAAAGTAACAATACTCTATAGCTCTCTTCATGGACATCGAGAAAGCATTTGACAAAACGAACCATAAAAGCCTTTTACAAACAATAAGAAAACATTTCCCGGAACTAATCCACCACTTACTCAAATCATACTTAAACAACAGAAACTTTGTAGTAAAAATAAAGGACGCATATTCTGAAGTTAAAGACAGCAAGGTAGAGGTACAGCAAGGAAGCGTCTTAGGACGAATATTATACACATTATACACGGCCAACATACCAACAACTACCAATAGCAAAGTACTAACATTTGCAGACGACACAGACAGCTGTACAGACTAGTCAGGCACACTAATCCAGAAACAGCAGTCACATTAGTACGAGAGCATATCACAAAAGTAGAAAAATTGCTACAAGATAAACAAATAAAAACAAACCCCAGTAAATGCAACCATATTACATTTACACTATAAGAACGGAAACCACTAAATATCCAATTGAATGGCACGCACATAACACAAACAAGGCAAGTTAAATATCTTTTTTTTTCGTGGGGAAATCCTCACGGACACCCCGCCGCCCTCTAGGAAGCGACGGGATACTGTCGGACTCAAACCGACTAAAATCCCACGGTGGCCATCCTGACGTTTAGCAGGAGTGTCCCGGGGCCTCTTTCGAATTACTACCGGGACACTCCTTCGTCTATTCGTCGGGTGTTCTGGGGAGCCTTTCCTGTCGATTTGGCCGCCAGGAGGGACCACGTCTCCTAACGTCACGGACTACGGGCTGTCGTGCAAGTCCGAGGAGGTCCAGAAACTCCTTCGGCGTGACGACCCCTATGGCGACCTAGGGCGGCGGCGGAGCCGCAGCGGCAAGTTAAATACCTAGGACTCCACTTAGACACACAACTTAAATGGAAGTAACATACTAAATCAATTATAGACAAAAAGGGATAAAAAGAAGACAGATGTAATGGCTAACTAGTTGAAACTCTAAGGTCAGCATGGAAAATAAACTAAAAATTTACAAAACGATACTAAAACCAATTTGGACGTACGGAATACCACTATAGAGAACAGCAGCAATGAGTCACATAAATAAATTAGAGTCCCTATAATCGAAGATGCTCAGAACAATAGTCAACGCCCCATGGTATGTCAGAAACGGGGATATACGCAAAGACTTAAAAATACCAAGGGTCAAAGAAGAAATCAGCAGGTAGGCAAAAAAATACAAGGAAAAAACGGCAACATATCCAAACCAGCTGGTTGGTGAAGCGAGCAAAACTCTCATAAAAAGAAGACTAAAGAGAAAACACCCCACTGACCTCATTGAGGTAATAAAATAGACAAACTCGAATATGGTATCCCGCTGGGGGTAGCCATCGACATGTTATTTAGCAATAAAGCTAGAAAAATTTACTGAATGTCCAGTTGAACAAATTATGAAGTACAAATTAGATAATAAAAAAAAATTTGTTCTTTCCTCAATCAGTTTCCAACTCATCTTCTTTACTTTATGTTTTCTCCTATTGATCAGATTCTGTCTTTTTATCATCAGTTGCACTATTTATTAAGAAATGATATTCGCTCGGCTCATTTGGATTATCTTCTTCCTCGATTTCATTATCTGCACTTTCCGTTATCTCTGACAAAGTGTTTTCTTCTTGTTATCGATTCCTTTCGACCTGATCCTCGTAACTACAACAATACCTCTTTCATTTCTTTTCACGACTGTTTCATCATCATTTTTCTCATCTGCTTCATCTCCAGCTCCGATAATTTGCAACATAAATCTAAGCTTAAATCTGTTACTACTAATTTTCCAATAACTTTTCTGAGTAGTCTTCGACGCTTCAGTGATCATAAAAATATTCATAAATCAAAAGCTACGATTTTTTCTCCCTACCAGTAAGGAGATACAAAGGAAACATGCAATATCGACTACATCTCTTATTCAGCCCTTCAACCAGTGGAGGCTGCAAAGCAGACGTGAATTCTACGTCTCCCCCGTCTTCAATAAGACGAAGATGCAAAGGGAGTACCTACGTGGATCCTGTGTCTCCTCACGAAAATTTTATTCGAAATCGCACTGCGTGTAAAGCCCAGTTAACGCGGAAACGATATATTGGATTTGAAAACTCCGAGAATGTAAGTATGTTAGATCAATGCCAACAAAAGTTAGAAGAAGTTTACGGAAATTTGGAAAGAATGCAATCTAACATCGAATCATTAAAAGGCAATAGCGAAACTGAAGCGGAACGTGCAGTTTTCGGAAGTGCAAATTTCAAATCTAACTTTGATATAAAACAACGTAAATGTTTGTTAGAACCGCCTACAGACCTGCGAAACTCTCCAACGATTAATAACATAAAATCGATACTACCTGAAATAAAAATTAAACCATTCAGATTATAAAAATTATACCATTCAAATTACATGGAATGAAATAGCTTTTACGACATTTTCCGCGATTTAATATATAACAATAAGCGATTACCGACTGCCCATAAATTCCACCGCTTAAGTCCGTATCTACAAGAGAACGCGGCAACAGTCATTAAAGTCTGGAACGAAACAAAACAAAATTATTTCATAGCGTATTTATTAGTATTATTATTATATTTAATGACTCTTTTAATTTCATTAGTATTTTAATTATTAACGTAGTATCTCTTACAAAAAATATTTAATAGGTCGTGGACAAAGTTTTGATAATTAAGGGAATGTTTAACTAAGAAACATTTATCTTTCGAACACAAACATATCCAAACACATACGCGCCATGATTAAAAGGTCGATACGTTTTAAATGTTCCCTTCAATGCGGACCGAAATAAAGCAATAAAAAATAAGCAATTCGTACAAAGGAACATTAAAACGATTTTATACTCACGTACGACGGTTAAGAAGGTCAAGATGACCTACGCAAAAAATGTAGCGAGTTAATGATGGGCTATCAATGTTTAGGTCACATGACAATTTGTAACAGCGACGAGACGAATGGATTTTACGTTCCCCATCAGTAATCAAATCGAGTACTATGAAATTCCAAACAGTATTTGATGCCTCTGCTAAATCTAATAGCTCTCTCTGCAATAGTAATTTTCGTTATTCTTCTAGTAGACCGATGACTCAATACAACTTACTTCAACCAGTCGTTTGATTTAGATTATACAATTATATATCGCCTGCAGACATAAGGAAAATATAAGATTTTGAAAAATCCTTTGACCAGCGAAGAAATACAAATAGCTAATTAAATAAAAACTAAACTCGGTCACATATGGAAGCTCGTGAGGCTTCATTCCTTGCAATTCGTACGTTACAACAGTTAGCAATTGGTATAGACAAAGGAAAACCGGTAAGTATTCATAAAAAGGGAGCAACTGCCGATTTCCATAACTTCTTAATATATTACCAAGGTCATCACCCAGAGTAGTATTGTGAAAGTTTTAGCTGGGGTCGCCGTTATATTTTGATACAGTAGTATCATTAAGTAAAAGCGTGGGCGGAGGAGGTTCCGTCCCTTTCTCTTCATCCCATTCTGGAAATATTTAACCTGACCTAACCCAAATCTAATTTTAAGCTAATCAATGATGATTATTATGTGTTAAGTTTGGCTTAAGTCTGAATTATCTCAACGACGGTCGTTGTGGAGGGAGCTCTCGTGACTAGGACGGAGAATGTCAGATGACGACATGTCGTTGACGCTGAGGAAACAAATTCGGGTGGAATTGAACGTCATATAGAGTTACCGCCACAGAGATGGAACAGGAGCGAATTTGAAAAGCGCCATAATCGGCCAAACAACGACCAGCATTGGCGCCGAAATTATGAGAGCAATGGAGAAGGTGGAGAGAATAGCGTTCACCTCCAAAACCTAACCCTTTGCACTCGACGGCCTTTTCGGTCGAGCGTAACAGCAACTCGAGGTGATTTTGCGCGTATGTGACGAGTGCCTTGCAGGTAACATAATATGATTTTATACAAAAATTAACTTAAAAAAGATTATATTTTAATAATCTATATATAGTTACATCTTTGAACATATGATTTTTTAATTCCTTTTTCTGTATTCTCCCTTTTTATGATAATCTATAAAACATCTGTCAATGTACCCTTGGCTTGTCGAGACAAGTATCGCAATAATAAGTTGTTTGGTATCTTTCTCCTACTTTGTTTCGGTAAGAACACACTTTAAAATGCTTTTTTGTTCTTGTTAAAATTACATGAAACTTTCCATGTAACCGAATTTCATCACAATTAGCAGTCAACGTCCAAGCTCGATCTCGCGGTTGTCGAAAATCTCCTCTCAACTGGTCTACTAAAGTTTTTATAAATCGCAGGTGATTAAGTGGCCTTCCGTTCTTTTTATTTCTATTAATCTATGTAGAATATATGAATTAATTAAACAAATTTTCATTCCCCCAAAAAATAACTTGCGCCACCACTTCAATGACTTTCTCATACAGCAGTATGTCGAGGCATACTGATCAGCGCGATCAACGCCTCCCGTGAACTTGATGTAATTTATAACTGCAATAGGTTTTTTGACGGCAGTCCGAGTTCCATAGCGGAGAGTTCTTTCCACGGTACTCATTTCTGCATTATGCCAATTTGTCAATAATGTGACGATTCTCTTCTGTGACGATCTGTTCAAGAGACCGGGGAAAGAGAGGCAATGGAAACTACAGCAAGAGGATCGGCCAGTCAACTAGTCCCGACTTAGGAGGCAGGGGACAAAAGAGGAATCGCAGAAAAACCCGGACCCCTTTCGCTGCGCCCTTCCCTGGAGGATCCGGGTTATCTATGAAGGCTTCCTGCACGTAAAAGAAAGAAAGGATTTGTATTACCTGGATTAGTTAAGATCTCGGTAAATGTCACACTCTGGTAAATGTAAACATGTTGTTTCTGGAAAATTATGAACTTTTGTGTAAACTTTTCTTGACAATAACTTATTAATAAAGGAGAACCCTAAGTAAAACTGTCACAACACTATTGAAGATGATGATCTTGACAACATTTAAACAAATGATCAAAATCAGAGATGGCTTCCTTTTTGTGAATATTTATTTTTACTTTTTACAGATAAATATTTGTGCGCATCCGTAACAAAAGACAAAAAGGGATAATTTATATTATGAAAATATGCATAAGTTCAGTGACGGTTCGTAAGAATTTTTAATGCGGGACTGTAGCAATAAAAGTGGTGCAGCATGTTGATTATTACAAAATACCAGTACCAAATACACGCGAAGCTAATAGAAACGACGGATAGAAAATAGCTTCCTCAAAAATAACTCCGTTGGCGCAAGCGTTATAAATTGTACCAACAGTTAATACATAGGGTTAACACACCGCTAAACATCGTTTGTACTTATGTTTGCCCTCGTGCTCTATAAATCTAATATTTCAATATGTGCATATAAATGTGCGATTAAATTACAAACCTCTTGAGTGATGATTCTATCATTACATATTAATATTAATTGACGATGCGGATTCTTGATGATTGAACCTTTAACAGATTATCGGCTCAAGCTAAGTAGTAAAAGTTATTTCAATTAATTTTGAAAGTGAAATTTTCAGTTAAAGTATCAATCGATAAATTGGACGATGAATATTATTACAACTAGAAATATAAAGTTGAGCTTTTATTAACGAAGGAAGATCTCTGGGAGATAAGTAAAGGACGTTCAAGTCGTGTAACAAATGAATGGAGAAAGAAAGATGTTAAAACTCGTGCCATGACCGGTCTGATGGTGAAGGATACTAGGAACTAACTGATACATGCGAGAAATGCAACAAGTGCGAGGGATGTATGGAATTCGTAAAGAAATTATCATGAAAAGTCGCAATTCTGAACGAAAGTATTCATCGTAAAAACCATTGCAAATCAGAAGCTTGACGATGATGAAAAAACGCAGGAGCTTATGTGTCCAATTCTTAATAAAATGTAATGAATATACTGTCCTAGGTGAACCGCTCACGGAGAGCTTACAAATTGCTACAATGCTCGAAAGACTGGGGTTAGGTTTACAGTTACAAATAGTTCGAGTAACAGTAACAGACAAAGCTCAGAAGTAACAATCAGTCATCACAGTCGCCAAGTCGAAGACAGTCAATCGACAGAAGTCACATCATCGCAGTCGCCAACACGAAAAGAATCTCAGGCGTGCTCACTCGTAGTTTGGCAGTCAACATACACACAATTGTATCCAATATTGAAGTTATATAATTGTTGGAAATATATATATTATAACCTGTTAAAATCAGAGTTATACTCATTCAACCACCCCTATTATCTTAATCGAAATAGCGGATCGATCTATTCGTGGCGGCGATTATTCGAATCGTAACGGGAATTTACTCCCGCTGACGCGCTTCTTCGAGATCGCGTCTCCCCGCGAACGGTCGAAACATATTGTTTTATTCAACAGATACCACAAAATGTGTTCGTCTCAATAGCAACTCAGTATCTGCTATTATAGCTAGCTATAGCGTAAAAGCGCAAAACGTTTTCAAAGTTAAAAAGTTGCAATTTTTTTCAAAAGTTAATTTTTTCTTAACTGTGGGTTACAGGGAAAAATGATTTACAGATTCGTGTCTAGTTAAATTAGTATCCAAAGTCTATAAGAACCATTATAAAATTGAAAAAGGCTAAAATTTATTGAACAGTGTAATTGTTTCAAAGGACGGTATACTGCTGGATTTTGATTTATGCGCTTATCCTAAAGTGTCCTATTACCAAAACTATCTATATATATATATATATATATATAGATTCTATTTTTCTAACACTAAAACTACCGACGTTTGAGAGGTAGCTATCTCTACCAAAACAGGACAAAATGATTAATCTTTAAAAAATACGTAATAATGGCATATTTTTATATTTATTGATTTATTATTATCTTAGAAAAGGAACTACATGTTCTGAGATCATAAAAACTATATAATAACAACTGTAATAATAACAATAAGTACAATAATGAAGAATAGTTAGTACCTAAATCTTTAATAACAAGAATATTAAAATAAATTTCCATTGGTAAATATAAGAAGTATAATATAATAATAGAATAATAAACGTAATAAGCATAATAGAATAAATAAAATACATATATAAGTTGAATTATTAGGTACAAAATTTGTCATTCGTAACATTTCTTACAAACGTTAACTTTCTCTTGCGTGCGTTTTCCGCATACGTATTTTTTACAAACATTGCAAATGGTAGTGGTCTTATTATTCTTACAATACCTTATCTGACAATATTTGCACGAATAAGGTGAGTTCTTTGAGGTATTTTGGATCTCAGACGCTCTTTGTTCTACTCATAATTTTTCATTGTCAGCGGCAAGTTCATCTGCTAATTGAAACATAAACTCTTTTCTGTATATCTGCTCACCTGTGGTTTCCTTATATAAAATCCAGGCATTTATACCAGCTAAATCTAAAATATTAAAAAATACTTGAAGTGGCCATTTTCTTGATCCCGATTTCGCGCTATATCTTTTGCCATTTATTTGCTCTGCTATGTCTACTCCAAATTTTGTCTTGTTATAAAATTCGACCGTTTCAGGTAGGCCCTTTTCGCTTTTTCCAATTTTGACGGTTTTATGTTTAGAGCTCAGGATAAAAACTTTCTTTCTCGGCTTACTTTTATAAATTGTGAGTGTAATCTCATTTGATCGATACAGCAGCGACGAAAAGCGAACCACAGTATCCTTCGTCGTTTTACAAATTTTAGGGAGTTCTCTTCTGTTTCCGCGTATTGTGCCAACCAGTGTGGCTCTTTTAGCTAATAATTTATATGCCACTGACAAACTTGTAAAAAAATTGTCGGTCGTTATGGTTCTTCCCATCATACTATATGGTTCAATCAATTTGAGTACCACAAATTCACCCAGAAGTTGCGATGGTGTTCGGTTTTCGTTCTTTCCTAAATAAGGAAACCCATTTACAATATATTTTGTTTGAACATCAGATGCCAGCCAAAATTTAATTCCGAATTTGTCGGGCTTATGCGGTAAATATTGTGTAAACCTGCATCTGGCTTTGGTTGGGAAAAGTTGCTCGTCTATTGTAACGTTTGCACCAGATTTATAGCAATTCTGCCTGTTTTCAATAAACTTGTCCCATACGGTCGATATTAATGCAAATTTGTTATTTTCCAAACGTTGACTTCTATCATCTTGACCAGCCAATATGCCGGGTCAACTTGTCCTATACTGGTATAAGTAGCCATGACATAAAATTTCTTTTATATTAAATGAATAAAACAAAATTAAAGTTTATTATTTTATTCCTTTAACTATCCCTGCAAAAGTCATTACATCATTGCGGAGAAAAAATATAACACGAAGTAGGAATTTTAAGATAAAGTTGTCAAAATAGCCATTTTCACCTACGTGGTAGTTTTAATGCTAATATTATTTCCAAGTGACAATTTAGACGGCATGTATAATGCAGACCACAAAGGGTACAACAAAACAAATATCGGTGTCGCAGTACTATGCCTGCTGTTTAATGTACAGAAACATACATCAGTTTAAACCTATTAATTATGGAGTCAGGTTATATCAGTAATACCTCATTCACGCATATATTCTAATAGAACATCGTCTAAATTACTTTCCACACAATCAAAATAAATTGAGAATCAAGTTTTATCAGTGATTAGTAAGTCACGTACCGATAAGCATATAGCAGCTATATCAAGATACAATGGCCATTGTTCCGATCTTTTTATAACCATGATTCGTAATTCGAAATAGAAGATTGAAAAAATTTAAGTACCCTAGATTGGAATTATATGACCGTTAGTGATTGTAAGAATATTAAAATTAACTTAAAATTTAAAGCTTCACTGAAAGAAATGTAGCGACCCATGGCCGTAGAAAAAGTTTCAAGTTGAAACGGTAAATTCAAAATTGAGAGATTCATAATATTGTGCCTTGGAACACAAACGGTGTTTTGGGTTACAAGGTTTAGAAGCAAAAAATCTTTGAATAGGTTGTTATTGTTGATTTTTGTAATCTTCAGCTAGAGTTACACAAGGAGGTTAACTGTTTATAAGAACCTCCGTGTAAGGCATTTTCCCCTCCTCAGGTGCAAAAAAAGAAGGCGAGCTCACATACCCGTTGATATGTATGAGTAGCGACGGTGTACAAGAAAGTGGCCGTAACAATAGGATTCACGAAATGGACAATAAATGGACAACCGTGAACAAACGAAGAAGGATCAGGAATGTACCGGTCATCGACGGATCTTTCTAGATCGGATTATTTCTATGCTAAAATTTTCCTAACATTTCCTCCCCCTTCCTCAGGTATATAATCATCATCACTACAAGAATCACTGCTACTGTTACAAAAAAGTAAATCATCATATACTTCCTCTTTATTTTGATTTCAAAGTTGCTCTAAGATATTTCCTGCTGAACTGCACTAAGCCCTATTCATTTCGTAAAAAAATGATAATTAAATGTAAAAGGTAAGTAAGGAATCGCATGCTCTTAAGGTTGCATGCTAGCTAGAAAATAATCTGAATCTGAAGCACCTCAGACGCAGTAAGATATCAAACGAGATCCGAGATAGGAGGAAAAATACATAAAAGTATATCGTGGCTATTGAGTGGGAAATCTTCATGGTATAAGAGCTGTCATAGGGCGCTTGAGGAACACTAAAAGTTACGGAATTGCTCGAAATCACAAAAGAATCTGGCTGGCAAAATTTTAATTTCTGGCTAAC
The DNA here is from genome assembly GCF_014825855.1 of Bombus pyrosoma. Taxonomy (NCBI): domain Eukaryota; kingdom Metazoa; phylum Arthropoda; class Insecta; order Hymenoptera; family Apidae; genus Bombus; species Bombus pyrosoma. Next base: position 10,658,973 of record NC_057777.1, on the reverse strand, counting down.
AAACGCAGCATCTATCATGAGCCAGAAAGCTTCTAATGAATGTATTCTGAAAGCGCCTTCTTCAAGTGAGCTATGAATCGTCAAAAATAAAGTTCCATATGCATATCGTGAGAATTCGGTATCGTCATCCAAGCCCTGTCCTTATCTTTACCGTAACATATAAGATTGCCGGAAATATGTAAAAGAACCTATATAGTTGGACAGGATTGTATTTCTACGCGTTCCTTACTTTTAGCTTGATTATGAGGACTGTGGTAAAGATCAAGTAAAATAGAGCGACAGGGATTATGGAAATACACGATTGTTCAGGACAAAGCTGGTATCTATTATTTAAAAAGTTGTTCGTAAAAGAGACACTTTGTTTGGCCCAGGTCTTAATTTATTGGCATCCCCTTGCAGGGGGCTAAGGAGCATTTATTAGTATTAGCCCTGACAACAATGAAACTGTACAAGACAAGATTATGGAAATTTTCCATGTATAATCGGTTTGATTTTTATACGCCTAACAAAAACAACCTTCTAAGGTTCTTTAGATTCCTTAGGTTTTCTAGATTTCCTTTCATTTCACAGGATAAAATAGGTGGAGGTATAACAATATCCAGTTTTGTAAAGAGAGTATCCAGGTTAATGTCTTTGGCGCCTAAATACATACACGCGTGGGATGCAACTATGTATCGTACTAGACTAGTTAAAAAAATTTTATCCATTGAAAGAAATTTTCTGTTAGGATCTATCGCTAAAAACGGCAGTTTTATTACTTAAATACAACCTAATCTTGAGTATTAACATTAAGTACAATCTATAGGACACAAACCGTAGTGAATATAAATATATAAAGCTATCTGATATTTACGTGACGTAGGAAAAGTTAGAAATGAAAATTTCAGAGGCCATCTAAACGTCGTGGTCATATTTCGGTCTTAGTAAAACATATAAATGTGACTAAATCCTTAAGAGGTAAGGTAAATAACTTATTTGTGGCGCTGAGAAAGCCACACGGAGCTATTGGGATTCAGACAGGTAACAAATGGATTAAGTCGATATCGGCAAAGAGCGGAGTTGATAATGTCAATTATTTCAACTTCTTAAAACTTCTTAGAAACTTATCAGCTTTTTTATCACAATCGAAATAATTGATAACCAAAAAAAGGTTACATTTAATTAACTTCATCGGAAGCGTAGGATATTCTACACTGCGGAATTTATATCCACCATCGTTACTGTCTTCAGAAACATTTGAGGAGCTGATGAAAAGTCACCTACAGTCGAAACCAAGCATTATAGTCGAACGTTATGAATTCGAGAAATCCTTCCGATAAGTCGGCAAAAAAGAGAGGATTCACACCGACTAGTACGTCAAACGGGATAAAGGATCGGGAGATGCCTACTCCTGCGGTAACCGAATCATATGTCTAAAGTTATGTACAAATAGTGTGTGGCAGATCCCCCAGGCTACTTCACCTTGAACTGTGTCTCAGGGCGAACCAACAAATGTCGATTCAAATCCTTACTCGCTTGATTCTTTTACGTACTCTAAGTGACGGCACGAGACTATTACTGGGCGAAGCTTCTTCGCGGGTCTGTTTCGCATTGTCTGTACATAGCTTAATAGCTGTCGTTTCAAAGGCTAACATTACAATAAATGTGATAAAGTTGGACACCTAGTTGTGATACATATGTACGGCTAATGTACCTAATAGAGGTAAGTTCGAGAGCAAAGATGTGAATGTTACTTTCAAAAGAAAGTCCAAATGCAATAAACATAATTTTTTACAAGAATGTGATGATTTAACCGAGGAGTTTGGTAATCTTCTCGATATTAATGAAGGAAGTAGTAGTAGTGTTATAAATAATGCTACGTCATGCAAATTAAAAGTACAAGGAAAGATTATGAACTTCGAAATTGACATAGGTTCGCCAATTATAACGATATCCGAGAAGTGCTATAAAAGTGCTATATTTATATAGTACCAATCATATGACCTTAAATATAATTCTTTTGTTCGTTTTAACAATTCTCTATATTTATCGATGTCTAACTTCCTACTACTGGCTGTACTATGAAGAACTTCTTGATTAGTTGTTCATTAATTTCTGTTACTTCACAATTCACCTTAAAATTGAAAAAAGATTCCGAAACGTATTTCCGCCGTTTGTTGATCGAAACTAATCTTCTAATTGTTCGATTTCTTCATTTATTGTAGCTTCCTTATTGCGGACAAGTTCTGCATTTTATTTTATGAATAGAAACTTTATTTATACAAACAAATATCGATTCAAGACGCGGATGCACCCACAATACCAACCACTACCTAAATCAATTAATTTATGTAAGACAAATGCAATTGCACGTAAGTATATACTCATCAGTCAGTTGTGAATGATCAAGAACTGCCGTTAAATCCTCATTTGCATATTAATTTTGCAACTATATTGTTATTAATGCAAATTAATTTTAAAGTACTGCTCGTACTGATATTTAATATTTTTTGCAGTTGCATTTATGCTGATATTTTTATAGTTGAAATGTTGTGAGGCAATAGTTGTTTTTTTTTTTCTTTCTTTTAATGATTACTAACTTCAGAAACGATTATGTGTTGTGCAATACAGTTACGACTGTTCTCGGAAGTATATTGCATTCCCTTTCTGGTAGATCTAAATCAAAGCATAAAGTTATTGCCTGTGTCAGTGTAAGGCATTTATTGTTTTTTTTATATAGATATTTATTCCTGTTACAGTACCGCGCCAAAAGAATTTACTTATAATTCTCAATGAGAATTGATTGTAAATAATCTACCAAATAAAAAAAAAAGATATTTATTCCTGGAAAACGTGCAGATGTACCTACAGCAAGGGAGAGTTCTTCCGATGATTTTATCATGAGTAGCTACATGTTTTTTTTCTTTTTCGTTTTTTCCTTTTGCAAAGAACTTTTCAAACAATTTTAGTGGTCTATCACGAGGAGTTTCTTTGATATTCGAAGTTGCTATGTTCATTATACGGTTAGGAAAATAAGCTGGCAAACCATTTTATTATCGAAGACGTTCTAACATCTTATTGGATTTCTTCCATTTTAGACTCAATTTTGCACAATATAAATCACGATACCATTCCAAGTTTTTATAAACTTTTCGGAAGAACTTCCTAAATTAAAACAGATTTGAATAAAATTAATAATCTGCATCTTCTTTCCTCCGATTCAGCTGCAACCCACTTGTCGAAAATAATACTATTCGTTACAAATCGAGACTGACCTACAAAAAGATTTATTAAAAATTCAGGTTCAGGTAGGGAAACTTAATTCTTCCATGATCTTTTCCACAATGTAACAACAAATATGCTCAATTAAAATCATAGTGGAGTTTTGAGAAATATTTTAGAGTCTTTCTTTTGTTTATTAACGATTTTTCTTACTTTATCATTTACTTTCAAACATACTTAATTCTTTTTTATCAACAAAACATACTAACTAACTAATTATATACATTTAATAGACATTGATCAAAACACTAGCTGATATTAATTACTATAAATAAAAAAGCAATAATTGAAGGTAGATGAAAATTATTTCTAAAAGAACACGTAAGTTAAGTGACGGCTATTCGTTAGAGATAAATATGGAACTTAATTGATGCAACTATATTGCTTGCTTCAGCTCCAATTTAGCACACCATTTGATCCTAGTTACGGCAAGTGTTAAGAATTAATAGTAAAGAAACATTCTTCCACCATAATACTGAAAATATAAAAAAATATCTCTCAATCCTTTTCCTCCTCAATCTTCCTCAACTGGACTAAGTGTCTACATATTTATACATGATAGTGTATATACATTATACATATGTGTGTAGAATCGTAAAAAGTAGGGCGGGAATTGAACTCTAGTCCTCCGCATTTGTTAACCGGCTATGCTATTGCTACTAAAATTAGTATTATACAAAGGACCTGTCTTGTAGTAGAGTGAAGTGTATATTCCGTATCTACATACAAACCCTTATTTGCATTTGTCTCACAATCAAACAAAAGTAAATGCAAAAAACGTATTTTTACGTGTCCCGTTCACTACTGTTGTATGATGAACCTAATGACTCGCTTTCTGATAAACTGAGACGAATTATCATGTCATCTTCGACGACAAGTCCGAAAACCGAAGGGTCTCATTTAGTCACTATATGAGTCAAAGGCAATAGTGGCCACAGTTATCCTCTCCCTATCTAAAATCAAGTATAAGTATATAATATAATAATACGGGTCCCGATTAGTTTGACAGCTTACGCTTGATCGTCCACTAATACCTTTTCCACAATTGTAAACCAACTTCAAATACCTACATAAGTCAACCGGCCAGAAGAAAGATCAGATCAGTGTACTCAAAAAGCATAAACCGGGTTGACATTGGTTTCCTTATATACGACCCGAAAAAATCACTGACCCAAAAACAGCTCATACCGCAGCATCAGCCGGGCCTTATTTTCACAAAAATCGAGTTTATCAAGTATGTTTGGACTTGTGGAATTTCGGAATGGACAGGAGTGTATAATTGACAAGAGGTTACTCTACGTGTGGAAATAAGTCGAAAATGTAGTGCAGAATTTTTTCATAGGGTGCTTCATTTCTGAGAAAATAAGATTTAAAAATTCCAAGCCTATTTTGAACTAAGCACGTAGAAACTTAATTTTTTTTTAAATTTTAAACAGAAAAATTGTATTCTACTTTTTTCACATATCTTTACATGTAGAATAATCTCCTGTTGATTAAACAATCAACTCGTAAACAGTTAATAATTTTAAAAAAACATATATGCTAAAAAAATTTCCAAAATTGATCTCTCGAAAATGAAGCCTCAAATGAAAAAATTGTATTCTATATTTCCGACTTATCTTTTCATGTAGAATCATCTCCTACCCAATTGTTCCAGAGGTTACAGGACTTGTATTAGCACAGAATTTACTGGCCTTAAAATTCATTTTATATATATCACTAATGATAATTAAAATATACAATTGTCACGTCTCGTGCTCCATACGAGGCGTAACGTGATACGCCGTAACTCGCGAATAGCACGAGACACAATTCTAGGCGAATGGAATTAAAAAACAGAAAATTTAAAGGAAATAAGAAATATGGCACGTACAAATACTTTAATATCACAATAAATTAATAAATATATACACAACATTATTATCGAACAATATTGAAATCTAACTAAGAACATCGAAATAGAAACAAAGAACAATGAGACGTCCGCACACGACCGCCTTGCGCGCACTCTCCCCACCACAATACAGAGTACAGTAAGCAGATAATGGACTTGAGATGCTACGATCTTCTCACACAACATCTGCAGTGACAAACAAGTGCGCCAAATGATCAAGTATCGGCATCAACAAAGGTAACCACGTGTTAACAGAGTACGACCTATCATCAGCAGAAACTAATAGTGCAAGAAGAATGCAACAACAAGGACTTCAAAAAAAAGGAAAAATTCAATAATATTTTCACGAAAATCACATCAGCTGAAACCCTAATACTTCTGGAAGGACACCAGCAGAACCGAAGATTGTGTCACGTAAAAATGACAGGAAAATAATAATAAAACAAATGTTGGGTTCTTGAACCAAAGTTCGAGATACCTTTATTCTATAATACGAGTACAAGTTCACGGTTAGACCGTTACCGAAAGACTGAAGCCTCGGTCAAGACCCAGTCCTTCTAGATGTTTGCTTATATTATGCCTAAGTGCTGAATTCTTATTCTTTTGGTTTGGGAGTTGGTGTCGCGTGCAAAGCGGTTCAGATATTCTGAGTCGGTTGTAGATATTTGTTGACGTTACAATTGCAGCGTCCGCAGAAATAATCACATACCAAAACTCCGCGCTATTATGGAATAATCCGTCACGTGACAATTATCCCATGATAGTCTCATATAAATAAGGGTAGCACTTAGAAGCAAGAGCTCATCCAGTTAAAAGAGAGTTAGTTGAAATTTTGTCAAAGTTCAGTTTAGTTAAAAATTTGTTGAGAATTGAGTTGTCATGAGTTCAGTTATTCAGTTCTTATTATTCAGTTGTTATGAGTTGAGGTTATAGAGTTCAGTAAGAGTCTGTCAGTTAAAAGTTTGTTTCAATATAATCTTTAAGTAACATCAAGAAAGAAAACCGAGTATTCATTAACCTCTTAGGTACGATGCGCCACTACAGTCGCTTTCGCGGATGTTATCTTATATTACGACGCGCCACTATAGTGGCTCACTCTACTGACTCATTCGCTCACCGTTTGAACTAAATGATCTATTTCATTTGTCTTGCTTCACCCTTTTTTTGTCCTCGCAATGTTTTATAACAGTGTTAACAATATTCAGGCAGAATATATAGTCTTTTTTTTGATACGCCAGTGTCAGATATCGATTGTTGCTTTCCATTAAAATAAATATACCATTATTAGATGCTCTTTTTAACATGCCGATCCGTATCCTTATAATTTTTTAAAATCTTCAATCTGAAAATGTCACTTCAAAGTAGGAAACGAAGAGCAATTTGAAAAACACTATCGTGTTATGAGTGTGAAAATTGTAACGTGGATCCATGTGTCGTACCGTGCTTTAACATATATCACACTTAATTGTATTATTAATTATTAAAGTAAATTATTAAAGATAAAGTATGTGCAACATATCTTTAAGAAAAGTTATAATTTAATTATCAAAAACTTCATTCCAATGTGCTTGCGTAGAGAACAGCATTATCTGTTACACATTGTAGTGCTGTATCGTTTACGCGTAATTCGCCTCAAACTCTGCCGTAGAGAGAAACAGCCCCGCACAAAATTCAACCGTACCTAAGAGGTTAATTGTGAATTGTGATTAATACAGTTAGTCTTCCAACAACTATACTAACTCAATACGATATTCCGAGAGTGTAATCGACTATACATATAAGCAAGGTGAGAAACTAAACATTGTAATTTTCTTCTTCAATTTCGGACTTGTACCACATGTACGACTTCAATAAAATTATTCATTGATTATTATTGTCAACAATTAAGAAGATATTGAAACTATTTATTTACTTCAAGAAAACTTTAATCCCTCCCGTGCTGGTACTCCTGCACATAGCGGGTAAGCCGAAACGTGGCATTTAATTTATCAGTTATATTGATACGCTAGTTAACGCTACCCATACGGTTATATCAACGAATTAGGACATCAAGGATACAACAGTTTGGAAATTCAAAATAGTGCCGCGCCTTAGAAGGGTGCGACAAGTTTTTGAATCCATTGCATTCAGTCGTTTGTCTTGTTTCAAAAATAATGAATGAGAGTCAAATCAAATCGAAATAGTTTTAATAACTATTTCTGATGGCAGCAACTACCGTTTTGATTTAAATATAATTCGAGAAACCCAAGTTTCGACATCTAGAATAACATATAACGGTTACAAACACCGAAGATCAAGACCAAATCGTAACATCAATACTTAAATATTTAATAATTTTTTAATTGTAACACAAATCAATCAGTTTTGGTAATTCTTTATTCTACTGTACAGTATTATAATATTTTGTTTTACATTATATATATATACAATTATATTATGCGGCGCTTACCTTGTAAAAGATCCTATTATACGTTACATGAAGCTTTGTAATTTTTAATTTATATACAAACTTGGTAAGGAATCTATGGAACGATCGAGCATGGATCGTGATTACATGGACATGACTTTTAAACCTTAGATCGAAACTTACGCATAAACTACTTGTTTGAGTATTGTAAATAAGCGCACATCGTCATGTTGAAGTGTCTGAAATATTATTACGAAGCTTATATTTTAAGCTCTTTAACTATGTGTTTGCACTAATTATATATAATTTTGCTGACATATGAAGTATTTTACAATCCTTTCCAAGTAAAAATTTATAAAATTATAATCCTAAATATTTTATTTATTAATGAACCATTCTGTATATTAAAAATAACAAAAAAATTCATTTATACATAATTCATTACAGCTTTCAATTTATCTCGCCATTTTTTCCTGTAATATTAATATTTTAAAAATATCTATTGTACATATTTTGTATAAATCCCATTTAACATTTGACTTTATTGAAGATCATAGAGAGATTCAAATTATAGGCAACTTTAACATGACGACACTAGGCATGCTCCAAAGCATAATAAAGTAAAATAACATAAAGTGCAACGCACTATCTTCCAATTTAACAACAAAACGATCACAATACACATTTTACAACTACCTAAAATACAATTTTTTGTTTTCCCTTTTGACTAAACGTGATTATTGTTAAAACAACAAAATATACAATAATCCGTTTAAAAATGATATGAAACATAATTTCATGTGTACAACCGTTTTATTTTTTTCCTACAAAATCCAGGGAAAGTAACCCAACCAGATCATTAAGCGAGTATTTCATTATTTTTGTCAACAATATACAGTAACGTAATTAATTAACAAACGAATCTTAATGTATGTTCCGGATGAAATAACTAATGATACATAACTAACAAATTCTATACTTTTCTTTTTTTCGTCCGTTCCTATTCATTTATTAACACATTGCTTTCCACTTCAATATTATTTGATAAAACAGCATACAATAGAATGCAAATATAAATATAGAATACTTAGATATAAAATTTCTATATGATATATACGCTGGTAAATTTGTATTTTATAATTGAGGAGATAGAGAATCATTCTATTTTCAGAAAGATTAAAATGTAATAACGGATACTATATAAAAAGCTTAACGTTGAAAAATATATTAAAAGATACTCTTAGTTAATAAGCAATGTGTTAACAGAGATTAGAATTAAAGTTTTACATCCACGGATCTATGTAAAAGATGACACGGTAAACTTTTAAATTTGGCCACAGGTGCGAGAGACTCGCTATAAATTATTTCTTAATATGTATCAATGTCATGAATGTACATAATGAACACGTGTGAATACATACTTGATGTTTTGACTTTGGAATCTTGTATATTTTATGGTTACAATCATCAACAAAAGATATTTAAAATTATTTCTCCTTGAAATTAATATTTTTTTTTTAAATTAGATACAAAAGTAATTAAATTTAAGGTGAATTGAAAATGAGAAATAGTTGTATTAAATTTTTTTACTTAACGAAATATTTTTTCAATGCCCAAAATTCTTTAGAGTTAGTAATTCTTTATTTAAAATTAAATTTAATGCTTAATATTAACTGTGTTTAATATTAAAATAAAATAGCAAGAAAGTAAAACGAAACCCCCAAAAATTTAGTATCATTGAAATTATTAAGATTTTTTCAAAAATTGTAGTATACCCAAGTAAACTCGTTAAACATTAAAGTTTATGATAAAAATATTATTCACGCGTGCTTTACGAAGAATGAGCAATAGTACACTGGTTAATAATACGAAAGAACAATTTTTAGCAATGGGATGTGGTATTGAATGTCAGTGAAATCCTAGCGATAAAATTGTACTTTGAAAGCTATTTCTTCAAATTAGTGGAGTATTCTGCTTATCTTGATCATCAATTACATTAAAACTTCGAAGAAGCAGCTTGCACGTCAAAAATCAATTGTCACACTTCGAAACTTGTAATAAATGATTAAATCGGTTGGTCCATTTTTTCTTGAATATGCGCATAAATGTTTCTCATAATACATTACGTACTTCTGATTTCGACGAACTACAATATACTAATTGAATTTCAAATTTTACAAGAGAAGAAATATAAATTGCTAATATTAAATCTTAAACTTTGACGTTATTGTTTCTTGTGCTCAGTACTCGTATAAGTAAAAATAAAAAAATTTTCGATCATATTCGATAAAAAAAATGTAAAAGAAATAGTATTAACTAGTAATGCAGGTATCTGTTCACAAGTGTGTATAAACAACGTATTAAAAAATTAATCGACCATTTTCATGATTTAACATGATGTGATTTATGAGAATGGAGAAAGATTAAAATTAACAAATCGTAAATTTTTCCCTATTCTAATATTTCTCTCGACAAAGTTATATTTTCTATTATTAATGATTTCGATTAATGCAATAAATAATGGAACGTACAAAATTGATATTTATCTTGTCTAACTTATTAATTATTGCAATGTACGTTGTTTGCACGCTCTTTAGATATTCTGCTTACGGCAAAAATTGTAAAAAAACTAAATCCTTAGTAATAATAATATCAATAATACTAATAGTAATAACTAATAGGATCACATCTTTGGTACACGATACGTCAGTTTCAACAATCTTAACTAGTTTCTCTATTAATTATCTACGGCAAGATGGGCGAAATTAGATCATCTATCTTTGCACTGAACTCTTATTGTTATCAATATCATCAACTTTCGGAACAGAGAAAGATCTTTGTTTTCGTTATCACTCATATATCAACTTTCTGTCAAACAATTCATCATTTAAAAACGACTATTTTACATCAGCATAACAGTCTTCATTTGCATTATTAAATTTCTCTTAGATCCTTAATAGTAGAGTTTTACAAAGTTCATCATTTTTCCAATACTATAACATTTATCCTGTTCGCCTCGTATTATTTAGAATTTTATAAATTGTGCCGTTTTAAAGAAATGTATCCTACAGGAAAGTATATGATCAAATTTAAGTTATTTTGCAATCATTTAAAAATAAAAATTTTGTAAAGTGCTGCGTATAACAAAAAATCCAGCTTATCTTACCTAATTATTGGAATGTTTATGATAAATTAACATATACTAGAAATTCCATGAGTCAAGCTCTTTTCGAGGACAATGTGAAATTCGCTTAGTGGTTCAAGAATGTGAATAAGGAAATTTAATAATGTAGTATTTCTTAAGAAAGAAGTTTCTTCGTACATGTCTGCAGTAGAGCGCGCTTCACTCATTGGCCGTAGCATTGAATGAAGAAGCTGTTCTCTGGAAGAAGAAAGTAGCAATTAAATTTGCAGTAATAAACCCAACAAATATTTAAGCTATTAAAATTATAACTTATATACCTTGCTGCTAAGCAAATGAATAACTGAAATTTTCCATCTTTACCAAGAGTTTGACTGAATAAGTTAATTTGATCAATAAGATGACAATAACATCTTAAAGTTGTAAATCTTTGACTATTCTCTACGTGAATTCGTCTATCTTTATTCAGCCTCTGTGAATATTCGTCCATTTCTTCCAGCAAAGAAATTTCAAAATTTTCTTTTACACGTACTGAAACAAATAAAAGTTAACTATTTTATTTATTTGAATAGAAGGTTTAAAATAAAACTAAAATGAAATAGCCAAAAATAATAACTTACAGAGATAATCCCAAACGTAAAAATTTTTCCCAAATATTCTTTGGTTCTTAAAACCGAATAAAAATATCTGCTCTAAAGATGGCACAAGACCACCTTCCCCACAAAGTAAAGCAGTCAGAGAACCATCCTGACATTCTCTTCTATAGTGGAATTTGACAATTGCGTTTACAGACTCTCCTATAAAATTACATAAATTTTCTTGAATGGAAATTTTAGAAATTATAAGTTATAATATAACTTGTATATAGGAAATAATATAATAATTTTGGCAGAAAGAAAAAAGGAGATTGTGAAGATCATAAAGAGCCTGAAGAGATACCTGAAAGAAAAATGTCTGACGCTAAATGTGAAATAATCGAATGTGATAAGATTGAAGACTGGAGGTGGAAAAGTGAAACTGGAAATAGAAAAATGAAGAAATAGAGGATTTTATATATATACAAAATGAAAAGAAATGGAAAAGAACAGGAAGTACATATCAGAAAAGGAGTTAAGAAGGTGGCAGTTGTAAAAAGGCAGATATGAAAAAGGGTTAGGAAAAGGAATGTTTGGAAAGGATTGGAGAAAATGAATATGATTACTCGATAAACTAATATGAGCAATCACAGAATACAGAGTAAGATATGGGTATTTTAGATTGGTATTAGGTGTGGATTGGTATATTCTAGGATACTTGGTAAGAGAGGAACTAAAAAGAGACATGACGAGAATGAGAACGAGAATAAGGACATGGAGCTTTGAAAGAAGACTGAAGAGTGGAGAATATAAAAAAGAGAGAAGGGAAATATAAGGAAGAAACTAGACGGAGACTGGTAAAGGAGAGTGCGTGGAAGAAAACAGAGGGAGTAGGAAGAAGAGAGGAGGAGGAAGGTGGAGGCAAGAGTAAAAATAGGAGATGGAAGACATAGAGAGAGAAAAGCAGAATGAAGAAAGAGGAAAGAAGATATACGAATTAAGATACAATAATTGATATAAGGCATAAGAGCGGAAGAAATGCCAGTACACCTGAAGAAAAGATGAAATGAGGAAAGTAAGGAGACTCACAAGATTCAGATTAGGCAATGAGATTGGGGAAGGAAAATATTGGTTAAAGTAAGAGAAAAAGGAGTGTAGGCTGTGTGGAAAAGAGGAAGAGACATGGGAACATGTGCAAGAGATATATGCGAGGAAGAAGCGAGAGGATAGCAGGAAAACCTAGAGAGGATATTAGGAGAGCAGAGGAAGGTGAAGAGTGGGTGGACAACATAGAGAAGGAAAGATTGAAAATGACTGAAGGGTAAAGGAAGGGTAAAAAGGAGCAGAGTAATGAAATAAAAATAAGGCCAAAAAGAGATGGTTTAGCCAATAAGTTAGATGGTGTAAGGCAGGTGCAATAAAGATCAAATTCTACTGAAGCTGAAATATTTTTGATACTATTATATCGAAAGTGTTTCAGACAAAAATTGTATGGTTTCAAAGGAGGCATGTTCTAATGTTATTAATTTTTCTGCAGATGGGTGCTTACAGATTGTATGAATGTTAGTTTTATTTTTTTAAATGGAATCATTTATTTTTTAATGCATTAATCGATATAGTTTAGAGATTCTTTATAAAAAATTATTTAGCTACTTGTATCGAAAAGCTATTAGACCTTTTATATGATAAATTTTACAAAATAGAAGTTAAAATATCTACCAAAGTAATAGTTTTTCGATACAAGTAGGTAAATGATATTTTATGGTAAATCTCGAGCTGTATCGCTTAAAGCATTAAAAAATATATGATTCTATTAAAAAAAAAAAACAAAGTTGATCACAGCATGACTTTTAAGCGCCCACCAATAGACCAACTAATAATAAATAATAAAGCTAATAATATTAAAATATCTAAAACATTTTTTAATAGAATTAATAGTTTCGAAAATATTTTAGTTTCACCTCTTGACTCAACCTGTATATAAGTGAAAATATATAAATGATTACATATGTATGTATATATATTTTTTTTTTCATTGGCATAATATAAACATTTAAATTTACTTTCTGAATTAGAAAATCAAAGGTGTATGTACTTCGATAATATTTACCTAACATATGTTGCAGTTCGACTTGAGACACTATAGGACGTCTAGGTATACTAGGAGACCTACATCTTGGTGGTGTTGAACATGATTCAACCAATTCTTCACTATCAATATTACGTGGTACCAAGGCACCTACTAATAATCTTTCAGTAGATCCATCATCGATACCTCTGCCAAGCCATCTACCACAAGGGAATTTAAATGTGTGTCCTGTAACTTCATTTCTCACCACAACATGTTCTACCATCCATTTTGGCGAAAGACCTGTATTGTCATGTCCTATACGCAATGTAGAGAGCACGCCCAAATTCTTATGCTAAAATAAAAGTTATAAAATTATGTAAAGTCATGAAAAATAATTAATTCTCTTAACATTCTATATTTTCTAAAGTTCAGAAAATATTTGCAAATATAATATAATATAAAAATGCATACATTTGAAAAATCATGAAATGTTAAATATGAATTATGAATTTATAAGAACATACATGAAACACAAATTCCAACGCTCCCTTGGGAATTGGCACTGGATTTGTTTCACACAATGTACCAGAAATAGCGATCCAACTGTTTGCCGAAGTAGTAGCAGCGCTAGCTTTTCGACTAGGAAATATAACGACTCTGTATGGCAATTTCGTAGTTGGATAATTGTTTGTAAAGCAGAAGTAATCGACGGCATTCAACGTTAAAAGATGGTATAAGAATTGTTCCTTTTCTTCTTCGCAACGCAAAAATGCCGAGCGCTTATACTGGCTTCTAAAAACAAAATGACATAAAAAATCTTCAATTTTATTACTTATATAATATTCTACAATATAACCAAAAATGTTAACTATTATTTATGTTAGTTGTAAAACAAGTTGTAACAACTAAAAGCCAATTTGTCAATATTATAAAACGTAAGTAATTAGTAATATTTCTACCAATCTTACCTTAACAATCTGGTATCTGATAATAAAGTTTTCAAATGACGAGAAAGAAGTTTCTTTTCAAGTGCTAATCGAACCCAGGCTCTAGCATATCCAATATGCGTTTTAATATCAGTCATTGCCTGCACATTTCGAATATCAAAAAGCAAAGAATTAGGCAAAGGCCTCAAATGTTCAGGGCCAATTTTTCTGTCGCCAGGAGATTTGTGCTTGTCCGTGCCTCGTGTAGGCGAGTCGATCTCCAATGCCAGGTTTGGTAGATCTGTTATTGTTAACAAACATAGAAATCTAATTACACGATAATTTTAAATAGACAAAATAATTGGCACTCATTTTTCACACTTTTATAAGAAATACTTCTAACAATGCATGCAAATGATGATCTCATGCTTTGGATGAAAAAGAAATAGATGCATCCTGGAAAAATCATTTCAGGCATTCCATGTACAAAATACAAATTTTTTTATTTTTAATTTAAAATTGCGTTATACATGCTAATTATTTCATATTTTTGTACTCGGTTCGTAGTACGTCACTAATAAACTAATAAAAGGAAATCGCTTTTGACATTACATATCTACGATACCTATAAGTTGTGTGAATATGTATTAAAAACTGTCTTTTAATGTTTAAAATATATATCAAATCATGCGATTTACTAATATTTATTATGATTATTAAATTTAAATATAGAAATAGTGTGTATATGTGTATTAGAGAAAAAGCTGATCGAATTACTTGCGGCAAGCCAACGCTAGGGCTTACCATTAAAATTCTCCTTGATATAAGAAGCAATTTCAAACATATTTTTGCCCTTTAAAGATGAAATTAAACGCTCTGGTAATCCAAAAAAGCTACTTGGTGATTTCTTGGCTATTTACAACAAAGAAAAATGAAACGCAAATAAAAATCAACTGAAAAAGAAATATTGATCCACGTTTTAAATAATATTGTGACTCAAAAAGCAATATTTCTAATTTCAATAAAGTAAAGAATTATTCTTTATTTCGTTATGATACTAAAAGAAGAAATTATTAATTTGTATTAATATTACTTTGATACTAGATAACTATCTCTTTGTTAGAGCTTTAATATGTGAAACTACTTAATATTTGGAACTATTTATGAAACTTTAATATTTAAAAATGTTTCAATGATACTTTAAAATTATAGTTCAAAATATTTTATTTACTCTTTGAGTTACATTACCATCGTAAGTAGAGGACAATATATTTAATATAGTCAATCCTCCTATTACACGATTAATTCGTTTTGCATTGTACCGAAACCGTGTTAAGCGAAATCAAAACAATGTAGTAAAACATACATACGTGCTATATGAATGTTGTTCATATTTATTAAGTCGTGGTATATAAAATCGTTTTGCAATTTTTGTGCTGTGTTATATCGAAACCGAATTTTTACAGTGCCGTGTTATAGGAGGTTGAGTGTAATAGAACCTATAATAAATAAAATTTTAAATAAAATGAAAATGGATAAGACCTATGAAGTAAGCATGGAAAAGGAAGTAGGTAGCAATTTAATCATATAAAGAAATATTTGTATTATGTTCTGCAATTCTAAATTATACTTCATAATAGCAAAACACTATATCTAAAACGCGTGATTTTAGAGAATCAATATTCTCTCGGAAATAACAGTCAAACATATTCACTATAGTATGTGCACGTTTAGCAAAAACATGTAGAATCAAATAAATAATTATTTATGAATAATGTGTCACTTACAACTAAGGGAGTGCAGAGTATCTACGTATGAGAAACTAATCTCTACTTTTAACACTTTATCTGAAATAGAATAAGACACGTACAATCGAGTCGTTTCCGTAGGACGCACCACGCTAACGCTGCATTTCCAAACGTCATGAATTTTAGTAAATATTACAGTTTCGATGATAAAGTGCGATGTGTGTAACAGATATCAAATTATAACAAATTTCCACATACCAGGAGAAAGAAAATTAGGATCTATTGGTTTACTCGGGTCGTTGCACTCTTCTTCTTGATACATGGCAAGATGCGACCAAAGAGCGCTTTTCCCTTGTTTATTTTGCAATCCATGACTCCAAACTCGTTCTAGGAGATCACAGAGACTGGCAACTAGTGTATTTTCTTCGACATCGGATAACGATTCACCGCCATGACCTAATGCAACTGCTTCAGAGCCCATTTTTTCAACCAACATTCTTTTTGTTTTTGATTTACAATCCTTAAAACAAACACAAAAAAGCAAATTAACATAACTTTCTCGTGTTAATAAATTTATTTATTTTGTTTTCATTTTAGTAAATATACTTTGAGCAATTTTTCAACAAATGTCCAATTTGCTTGTGCTATTAATGCTGGACTCATATCTGCAGAGAGCTTAGTTTGAGGTCGAGGCGATTGTGTTTCTTGAGGTACTGGAGTTTTCCCATTTGACTCCATAGATTTCATTTTATACTTCCACTGAGTCTGACCTCTCCGACTACTGTTATAGATATAAAATTAATTAAACTCTAAGAATAAAAATAAAAATTGTATGAATAAATAAAATATTTAGACAATTAATAATTATAATAGCTGATTTTCAGGATACTGCAAATAAAAAATAAAATAGTGAATCAAATTATATGATAATATATAGTAATCTCAAATATATATGTATAATGCTGTAAAATTTCAAGTAAATTCTTACCGAAGTATACTACACGTGAAGCAGGAAATAAAATAATAAACGTTAATATTTCTTGTGTTGATTTAATTGTCAAAAAATGCATTTGTTCAAAATATTTACCTTTGAGTTGGTTCCTTATTTAATGCTACACTATCTAACAAGGGAAAACTTCGAAAATACGCTGCTCTGTGAGGAACGATCTCTGTAGGTGGATTCGTTTCAAAATCTACGTTTGTCAACCTTTGTTCCAATACCTTTTGCGATTCTTCAATACTTGTACAAGGTTCATAACGTGTCGATCTTACAATACCTTCTCCAACTTTTTTCCTATAATAAACAAGAATAACTTTATCATTTGAGAGAATATCATAGAATAATGGTACAGAAAATTTATCTTTCTTATGCTTACCTTAAGAGAGAAATTCTTTGATCAAAAACTCGTGTGTTAAAATCAAGCTCACTCCACGTTGACATAACTTTGCTGTCGACAAGAGATGCGAACATTTGTGTTTCTAGAAACCTTGATAAAAATGGCAAATGCTGTGTGGGTTGGTCAGATAAAAATGTAGCCTTATCAAAAACATGCATACTATCCCTATTATTCAACCATTCATCTTTGTCCTGAAAGAAACAATCGTTTTTCTTTCTCAAATACAGTTTAATATTTATGTTAGATACTATTTATATTATTTATATTTTATAATTCATATTATATAGATGTCATTTATATTATTATAGATATTAGATATTAATTTATATAAATATTATTTTCATAGATATTCATTTATATAAATATAAATATTAGTGCACACAAAAGGTAAAAAAGATCGAAATAAACATATTTTTTCTTATTTTTGAATTAACGATTAGAGAGTTTGCTTTTTAACGAACTACATTTGCTTAATTTTATGATAGGGCTTTGAAATAATATGCTTGCGCATAAACATAAGTCTGCAGACGTTTTACTATTGTCCGTCCTACTCTTCTTATTTGTATAGCTTGAATTTGTTGAAAACTTTCTTTAGTTTTGTTGTGAAATATTTAAACATTATCAATGTATGTTTCACATGTCCGATTTAAATCGTAGAGCGAGCACAATAGGAAACAGGATCTTCACGACTTATTCAACTACTTGCAAATCGGTTGTTTCAAAGTAGCCTAACTGCTTCTAACTGAAATGCGTTAGAGCATCATCCTGCATAAAATATATACATCACATTTAAATGTGTATGTATTTAAGAAATTAACACATGATTATCCGGTTCATTTCCCATGGAGAAATGAGTCCGAATAAAAACTCACTGTAACTCAAAAATTATAATAAATAGAACATATGTTTATACGAACTTTTCTTATCTTTTTCGCGTACTAAATCAATTTCTAAAGAGATTCTTATATATTACGAAGCAACTTATATGAATACTCTTTCGCACCTGACTTGGTTGAATAACGAAGTGTTCGTAATTAGAAAAAATCTGTACAAAACGGTTCAGAAAAATCTCTCTAATGGCATTGTTAAACATAAGCATCTCTTGATATTCTTCTTGAGGTGAAAGTATCTGCTCTTTCACGTTATCTTCCACTGAATCGATATCTTCCACGTTCACTCCTATAAGAAAAACGGATACTAAACAAAAATGACCAAATGATGCTCTAAAACTAAATATATTTACGTTTAGTTAAAAAGCTCCTTTACTATATTTAGCATACAATAACTATAAAAATGTTTAATTCACCTAAGTAAGTCTTCTATTATTAGAGCTCTTAGAAAGAAAGCAGAAAAATTTTATATAAATAAATTTAAAGAAATTTATATACAGGAATTTATATAAAAATAAATAAAAATAAAATTATATAAAATAAAAAATCTTTACCAGTTCTTTTAGCGATATCTACTATCCTTTGTAACGTGTCTGATTGCGGCGTCGGTTCCGGTCGATTCCAATCCAAGACATCGTGTAACGAATGTTTTCTGCGAGGAAGATGACATCCAGAACCAGGAAGCGTCAAACTACTAGTCATGATGTCACCGTTATAATGATTTATGACCGTGTTATCAGTCCTGAAAAAACATTTTGATCTTAGCAGTTGAAAAATACTCATATAAAAAAGAAAAAGATGAACATTTTCAACTTACTTTCCCGCGTGTGGTACTTTGTACTTATTTAAGAGAGCTCTAATCTCGGCAATAAATTGCATTTTATGTGGAAATACAGGTAACTCTTCTGGAAATTGGCTACTTTGCTTATCTATATCTACATAACAAAGATTTGCCTGTAATCAAGAAATAGAATCTAAAATAGCGTCATCTCAAACACAAAATAAAAAGAAGAAAAAAAGGAGAAGACATTTTAACTACGTCAGACTAGATTAGGTAACATAAAATAATCTTAAATTCAAACTAGTTCACATGTTTCGTACAACTTGGATTAGAAGATTTTAAAATTTTTGCCAAATTCTCTATCTTAGTAAATCTATTCTATCGTAAAACAGAAATGTATACAAGAGAAAAATGACTGATTTTTTTAAATGCCCACTCCAAATAACATATTCGGTGTTACTAGCGCATTTTTATTTTTGTATATTTCAACAAATAATTTTAGGAATACAAATAAAACAGTGAAATAAATATATTTTCAAAGAAAGAAACATACAACCCCTAAAGAGAGCTATTCCTTTATTTTAATAGCGGAGAAACAATTTTTTTCCGGATCTAAAGCATTTGATTTTCCATTTAATTTTTATAATAATTTCCAATGTACAAGATAATAGAAATTTTAAGGTGCTGATTTTGAAAAGCGCTAAACACTCACTTCGCTGGCAATTTTCAATACACCGCCCTCACTTTGCGCGTGCAAACCCATTATAAATGGTACCGGCGCGTCCAAGAAGTGATGTAGACTGGCGGGCAATATCGGCACGTACACATGTTGCCAGGAAAACGGAAAGAGAAGCGCCGTTATGCATTCGGATACCACCATCAACTTGTGGAAATCTGAACTTCTGAGTAATACTTGATTCTCCAATAGGACACATGTAAACAATTGAATCACGCAATCCGCTCCAAGCCATGTGAATATATCCTTCAGAGGGTAATCTAGCATCTGTAACTCCTGCGATGGCGTTGGCTGATGGATAACCAGCTCTAACGGCGATTTCGCTGGCTCGTCATTGGGAATGAAGAATTTTAACGACTTTCCAGGCAATGGTACCGGCACATTGTACAGCAAATTGTATACGTATGACTCTAAACTAAGACCAGGTCCTGGATGTCTAGGAACACATCTATAAAGATAAATATTCGATTAGCTTCCAATAAGTAGTGTATATATAATAGGAATGTAAGCTTCGGTATTGCCTTAAATTTTACGTAGTTTTAAATGTATATACCTCTAACTTTCTTTCACCCTTGGAAATTATAGTTTTTAAAAGGCTTATATTTCTTGATAGATGATTAACTTCCTAAAAGAATTTTCTTATTCTATAAATTCCACTTAAAATGTGTAATGCCGTCCATAATACATTTATTCTTTGATTTTTTGTAAGCAAAAACGTTATTTTGCGTTATCTATACTTTTTACTGTGTGATAGTAATTGATTGGTTAAATTATACAAGCTTCAGCTTTCTTTAATATTTAACTTTATAAAAGTAATAAAGGAGTAAAATGAATTTTGAAGAAATTTACAAAAATAATACGAATCATTGGAAATTTTGAAAAATTTATTTGAAAAATAAAATTTCGTACTTCTTGTCACTAAAAATGTTAATTTATAATATCTTCAAAGGAAACTTAACTTAATTTGGCTTGGGATAATGGTTATTTCAAGGATGAAAGTTGTTTATTAACGATCTTCTACATTATCAAACTAGCGAGAGATGACGGAACGTTGTAAGATGATAAGTTAGATATATACTTACTTGTAGAGATTAGTCAGGAACGTTTTCGCGGCATGAAGGTAAGGCTGCTGGCATAGCAAGGATATCGATTTAGTCACTAGCAACTTGTCTTTGGTGGAGTCGTAGTAGCCTAACGCAGCACCTGGTGAATGTGCTGATAGCTTGAAATGCCGTGGCAACGATCGCGTGTTATGTCCATCCTGGCCTTTTCTTGCCCTGCTAACGCATTTATATTACATCTTCATGCATTCGATTCTGCTAATCTTTATTTAAATTGAATTTCTTTGATTATTTTACGCTAAATTGATAATCTCAAGTAATACAGAATATTTAAAGTTCCTACATGGGACATTAGGGGGCAAATAGTAGAACGAACCCATTAAAAGTATTTAAACCTTTTAAGTATCTGTTTTATATACGGCATTTCTGCACAAAAATCCTAGATCACGTACCAAATGGAAATGTTTTGTTTTTATGGATGAATATAAAAATATATTGATGTCATTTTAAATTTGTTGTAACTTTTTAAAACGTTTAATTCAAGAATCATTGGTAATTTGTTAAAAAGGTATCAATCTACCTCGAAATAATTAATATTTGGTACCAATTTCTTTTGTCCTTTCGATAGCAGAAGCCCTTCGTAGGATTTTACCGAATAATTTTTTTTTATTAAACTTATTTCGTACATTCTGTGCAATCTTTAGTATCTTTAGTTTGTACAAGGTTTAGTATTTCGTACAATTTATTTGCGTTTATCGTTTCCTTTCTCATCAAACATTCTATATATATTTTACAACATTTAACTTAGGACGTTATTTATCAAACAATTTAAAAGAAAATTTATAAACAAGAAAAAAGCAACAAACACGGTAATGATTAAAGGTTCGCTTTTGTTAATATCATGTAAGAATATTTCCCGAATGAAAATATTTTATGTGAAAACGCGCTCTCCCCGCCACAATACACAGTACACAGTACGATAAGTAGATAATGGAAGTTGAGATGCTACGACCTTCTTACACAGCATTAACAACGACAAACAACTAGACGCACCAAAAGATCAAGTATCGGCATCAGCAGAGATATTTAGCTATTCAGCAAAGTTATTCAGTTCAATTATAGAGTTCAATCCAGTTAGTTGAAATTTTCGTCGAGTTGAGTTAGAGTCAGTAAGAATTTGTAATCTTTGCGAAGACGACAACTGTTTTAATATAGTCTTTGAGTAACGTCAAGAAATAAAACCGACCATTCATTAATCGTCAAAGACTCATACAGTCAGTCTTCCAACAACTATGCTAACTCAGTACGATATTCGAAGAATGCGATCGACCATACATATAAGCAAGGTGAGAAGTTAAACATTGTAACACTTTCTTCTTCGATTTCGGACTTGTACCACATGGTACGACTTCAATAAAATTATTCATTGACTATTATTGTCAATAATTAAGAAGATATCAGAAATATTTATTCATTCCAAGAGAACCTTAATCCTTCCCGTGCTAGTGCTCTTGCACATAGCGGGTAAGCCGAAACGTGGAATTTTATTTATCAATTATTAATACGGTTATATTAACGAATTAAAACATTAAGGATACAACAGTTTGGAAATTCAAAATAGTGCTGCGCCTTAAAAGGGTGCGACAAGTTTTGAAAAAATCCATTCAGTTGTCGCGGAAGTAATTAGAGCAAAACCTCCTGGGATATTCGGAATAGTGCCACGCTCTAGAAGGGTGCGACAAGTTTTATATAAGAGAGTCTAATTAATCGAAATAGTTAATAACTATTTCTGGTGGCAGCAACTACCGTTTTTTCCACAGTAACACATAACGGTTACCAACCCCGAAGATCAAGACTAGATCGTAACAAATACAGATATTCATGTTTAATTGTAAAGGTTTATATTCGTTTCTTTGTTTGTGTCAAGATATTAAAGAGTACAATTATTTTCTGTAGTTTGAAGCAATTGTTCGTATATTTCGCTATTATATAATGAGAAAGAAGACTGAGATAGAATGTCGATTATCTGAACAAGAAATATAATAGCTCGATAAATCAATAATAGTATTCCTGTTCGACAATTGAGACAAAACTATTTCAATATTTCCAACAGAAGAACTCCTAATTACATTTCCAGATATATTTCATATCTGGAAGCTGTACAAGATGTTTTGTTCGATACATACATACAGTACCAAACAAAAAGTATTATCGCATCATCGTACACGGACCCTGAGTCTTCGTATAAAATTCTTTGTAAATCTGTAAAGAATGTGATTTTATGTTTAATTTTTTTGTAAAATGTAGCTGTCGACTCTATATATGCTAGTATATAATATTTAAGTATACATTTAAAAAATAGTTATAATAAAGGAAAAAAAAGATAAAATATACATAAACGTCCGTTTTAAGCGGGACAAAAGTATCGGCACACTTATGATTTTGCGGTATAAATTTATCGTAACATTTGATTTACTATTTAGTATGCAATTCATTTTTTTATAACAGCTTTCAGACGATTAGGTATTGAATTTACTAAATTTTTTGTAATTTTTGGACCTATTTTGTGTTATTCTTCAAGCAATAATTTCTACAGCTCTTCTTGCTTAGATGTAATATGATGTGTTTTAGTCCTTCTGCCTAATTCAGACCAAAGATCTTCTACAGGATTTAGAGCTGAGGATTGTGGAAGAGTCGTTAAAATATCCGATGTATTAAAAATGATCCATTATTTAACAATATAGGCTATGTATTTGGAATCGTTATCCTGTTGAACATAACAGTCTTGTCTTAAATTTCATTTTTCTCGCACTTTTGCTTTAAAATATTTAAATACCTGTATTTGTGCATAGTATTATTCAGTAATGTGTGTAATAATAATGTAATAATACATTCAATAAAAACAAACTCTCCTGCAACAAAAGACATTCCCCATATTACTACTCTGACATCACTAATCCTGTTGAGGTTTTATATCTCGGAATAGAGAGAGCAAGCGCGTGGATGAATGTATTATAGAAATTCTTTATTCAGAAATGTTAGAAATTAGGATTTCCAATGGTTTCTACTCTATGTGATAATGTATTGATAGATGGATTTATTACAGTGGATTAAACAAAAAACGATAATTATTTAACGTGAACTTAATGCAGTAGTGTGATATGACAACTCTCGATTAACGACTTTTGACTCTTGACTCTCGGATGGCTAACTGAACTACTTACTAACTAAATTTTTCAAGTGTGCCAATGCTTTTATTCCGCTGAAAACGGACTTTTATGGGTATTTTATCTATTTTCTTTATTTTAACTATCTTTAAATTTCATAATTCATAGTATAGTTAAACTTTAGAGTCGATAGTTGTATTTTGCAAAAACGTTAAATAGAGAGTCACATTCTTTACAGATCTGCAAAGAATTTTATACGAAGATACTTTTGTTTGATAATGTATCTGTATTGAATGAAACTGAAAACTTTATTAATTAGTTTCATTTCATAAATATAATACTGTGCAGAAGTCTTACGGTTAGGCTACATGTACATTGCTGATCTTATAATATTAATCAAACATAATCTTTGAAATCGTCTTCACAGACTGTTATACAAAAACGAATATTTAAATACTCCCTTCTTAGTGTCAAATCATTCCTTAGTTCAATAAATTTTTGGAAGTGAAATCAATATAAACTTGATATAAACCTTACAGAACATATATGGAATTGTTTGAAATGAGTCATAAAAGGAAAAAGTGTCAAAAAAGTAAATACCTTTTTGAAATGAAGTTTTTCTAAATAGAATGGTAGAAAGTGGAAAATAAATTTATTAAAAAATTGTTCGACAATATCCTCGAAAGGACAATGAATGTAATGCAATCGAGAAGTTATTAATTCTTAGATTTATACTTCTTATTGAAAATTAATAATAAATGACCTTAAATTTTTTCAATAGAATTTAAATTAGAGAACTTTGCAGTCGCCAACACATAATTATAATAATCATAAATAATAATAATAATAGTAAATTTATCGTTCATTAGATTACATGCCTATTACAAGAAATTTGTTTGGCATATATTATATAGTTTATGCTTACATACCTACATCGATAGATATTTGCATAAAAATTAATACTATTTTCTTAATCCTAACTTATAATCTAATTTATATTATAATAATAAATTTCTATATATTTAATACAGTATAAATTTATCCTTGAATCTTAGTTCCAACAAAATGATAGTAACACGATTAATGTCCGATGCCAACCCTATTATCTTCATTAATGCCTGGATAAAGTACACGAACTCTTTTGCTTACTTGATGCCTCTTAAAATCAGCATTTGTGGAAAATTCCATTCTTCTTTCCTCGCTCTATTGAGCTGTGGGCATACACTTAAAGGATGATGATTCAGAAATCCAGCAAACAAATTCCATCAAATACCTTAGTCTTCATTTGGACAACAAACTAAACTAGAAAATCCATATTCAAGAGAAAATTAGACAAATAAAAACTGGTAGAAAAACTATTAAATGGCTCATAACCAGGAACTCCAAGCTGAATACAAACAGTAAAATAAACTATAGATCTACAAAACTATTACCAAACTCATATGGACATATGTAATTCAACTCTGAAGCATGGCTGCCAAATCCCATATAGAGGAAATAGAAAATCTACAATCAGTTATTCTAAGAACAACATTATACACATTGAGATATGTAAGAAACGATAACATAAAGAAGAGTACCTAAAAATCCCAACAGTGGAGTACATTAACACAGGATAAAAAGCCATCTTGCTAAAAATTGTTATTCAAGTTTATCCAGATGGCTCAAAAGGAAACACATTTACATTTACATCATATGGTTTCATACCGATGCAACGTTAACTTTCAAATAAATAAATAAAATAAATGTAAATAATTGTAACTATACAATTAGAAACAATTAATAAAAAAACATCTAAAAAAAGACCTATTCCTTATATTAGGTAATTGATTTAATAGTTCTTGTACACTGGTTATTTGTAGAACATCTCCTCCGTTTATTTCTCTTAATTTATCTTGTAATAAAATGTGCCAATTGCAATTTCTGCAGTTGAATATGCTACTACCAAATATTACTCGCATATAGTGCTGTTGATGTCACTTGAATAGATGTAGTCTTCGTTCCCAATTTCGCATTTTGCTCTACCTTTGCTCATGAAATAGTTAGCCGTCTATCCGAAAAGTCCTGATGCATAAGAGTGTACTCCTAAATATGTCTACATTTTTATTACTTCTAGTGTTGACTCGTTATACCTGTATTCTTTAACTTGTTTCTTTTTCTTCTCTGCTTTTTAGACAATTATTATTTTTGACTTATCTATGTTTATTGTTAAACCATTTTCCTAAACATACTGTAACAATGTTCGTTGCGAAATCTCTATCTCACTTGTCCTTCTCCCATCCACAAATGTGACTTTTAACGATACGTTCTCGTCAATAGTTTTAATCACTCTTATTCATCTTATATATCAGTTTTATGCAAAACGGCTTTGAGAATTTTGGAAAATCTATGAATGCTGCTAGTAATTTCCCATTTCTTCCCTTTAGTTGGAGTGCTTTTTTGGTATTCAACATCAACAGGTTATCTTTGCACCCCTCTGTTTACTCTAACTCTTGCTTGTCCTTCCGGGAGGATTTCATAATTATTATAATTTATTACAATAATATAACTCTTGCAAATAGTTTTAACAACATTTTCCTATGTTGAATCACAATCTGTTTCATGAATACAAAATTCTGATTAATCGTTTCCTTGATAATTTAATTTAAATGTTACACGAAACCAGCGAAAAACCGAATTATTACTTAAGAATATGTACATAAATACTTCGGTACTTCTAAATTATTACAGATATATAAAATGTGTTTTAAATGAAACATTTCAATCTAATTTTAGCTTTTGATCTTATCTCAGACAACCATATACATATTGTTAATAGATATTGACAAAGGCAATAATTGATATTAGTTAGTACAATTAAAAGAGCAGTAATCGAAGATGAATGAATACTAGTCCTACAGAGATCAATAATCATTCAATGTTGGTGCGTTATCGCGATTGAAACAACTATATGTTTCCAGCTACATTCTAAAAGTTTATGTAGATTTTATGAAGTGTTAGATATTTATTAGTAATAAACGGAATTCCTGAGTGATGTAGATATATATCTTGTTTTAATTTGAATTTTTCAGAGAATTTGAGCCTACTTATAACAGGCAATAACAGTAAAGAAACGTTCTCCGATCATATTTTTCGAAATGTAAAAAAATATCAATCTTTAAGCGAATTGCGACAGCTGTTCAAGTACTTGTGCACGGTACGCAGGTAGGATTTAAACTCCCTTCTGAACCATCTCATACGACACAAGAAATATCAATCGATCTACTATGGAATGATCTAAGTTGATCACTAGACTGCAGATTTTTGTGCATTGATAAGAAATTTGAAGGTACTGAAATGCACAAGATGAGTATGATGTGCAAAACCCTATAAAGTATTCAAATTAGAATACTCGTTATATTATTTACTAGACAAAATGTTCTTGTGTCTCGTTTCTCTAATCGTATTCATAAAAATATGAATTCGCATAAATAGGTGCAATCTGCTAATCACGTTATCCTTAACGTAACAAAAGGATCAACCGCATAATGGAGGAACTCAAGCAAAGGAAAATAAACAACGGAAAGAAGACTCACGTTGGTGGTGTACCGTTTTGCCCGCTGCTCAGTTCCGTGATGTGCATCGCCTGCAGAGTTTGCATAGCCGCGCATATCTTGCGATTCCGGCACTCCTCGTAGAAAACAAGACTGAACCCGTAGGTTCTGTGCCCGTCCTCCTTGGTGAGCACGAACGAGTGAAACGTTGGTTCCACCGAGTGTTTCTGGGTTCGGAATCTCAGGCCGCTCGGCAGGCAGAGCTGCAAGATTGAATATCTAATGAACAGACGTTGCACACAGCGCCTTTTCATTTCTCCACTACTTCTTTTCTTCGTCTTTTCTTCCTCTACTTTTTACCATTCGCAACTAGGACGCGCCAGCCTATATAACGCTGTTGATCGCGAACAATGTGTACCCAGTTTACCGGATATACGTTGAGTATTTTGCACTCTTAATTTTACGTCCCAGTAATTCTGTTAAAGCTTGGCGAAAAGTACCTACAGTGCCTTTTCCTTTTTCTATGTTCGAGGGTGTTTTCGAGAGAAGCCATTCGAGGTAAGTTTCGTGGAATCGGATAGATAAATGGAAAATGGTTTCTCTATTTTAAAAGAACTTTTTAATTGTTACGAAAATAAATACTTCGTCTCAAAATCAACTAAAAACATTAAATTTTAAAAAATCCTATTAAAGAAAATGAAAAATATAGCTCAACAGCTTGTCTCTTCGTGTAAGGTATCAAATTTATCTAAAAAAAAGTCATTGATAATGTAAAAATAAAATTAAAATTACGAGAAATATAATTTGTATATATATCTATGAAAATGAAAATATCTTTACTATATGTATATAAAATACTTTATACTTTTAATCTTTCAATTTACTGGTTCTATCAAACTTTGTCAAAAGCATTGTTCCTCTTCTTTTTTCTATCCTTAACAGAATTTTCAACGGAACTACATGAAGTAACGCGATAGAAACGGTTGAATAAACAAAGAGCAGTAATGTTCTTTCTGTGGTAAGGAACTTTTAAGAAAGTATAGTTTGAGAAACGTACATTTTTCGCGGGCACTTTTAGGGCGTATAGAGTGTTGAATTTGTATAATAATTATACGTTATTAGTATTTTATAGATAAGTTTAAAAATACATAAATTACGAGTAGAGTAAAAATATGTAGAAATTGGCATTATTTATATGATTCTCATTTTAGTTTTTAGATCGTGAAATGATGCATTAGTATGTTATCTGATGAAGTTTAGAAAGTATTAATATAAATTTACAAAATTTATATGAGTTTCATATCTACTTATAACTCCAATACGAATTTGAGCTATCTTTAAATGATGAACACAATAATAATAATTCTTTTTTAATTTCAATATCGTTTAGCATATAGAGTACAGGATATAAGATATCGAATAGGAAATATTATACTTATACCGAAGATGCTAAAGCAAGATCCATTAAAACATTAGGTGCAAACATTTTGACTGTTATTGTTCTCTTTCTTCTTGCTCTCATTGGTACCCTTTGTTTTTAGACTTTGATGGTTAATTATTGTCTATATTTTTAACATTATATACTGAGACATTAAATGGTAAATGATAAATACATATAAAATTTCATATTTTCATCTGTACCATTCAAGAAATCATGATATGATCGTATAATGATGTGACAACATCACACACTGATCAATTATGTAATTATGTAATTCGTATGAAGATTGGTAGAACATAATTGAAAAAATTTTGGTTTATATTAAGCTAAATTTTCTTTGTAATCGCTTGAAACCATTATTTCTTTGTACTTTTAAATAAAACATGTTAATTGTTTCAACTTTTGATAATTAGAATAGCCAATCATTCGTTCTTTACGTTCTCATAGTGCATTCGTACTTTGGAAAAAGAAATTGATGAAAACTGTTATTGAATATCACTTTACCAAACAGTATTTAGAAATACCCCATAATGATTGTTAAAAGCATGTACGAAAGGAAGAAAATCACATATGGTCCAAATGATCTGTGATAAAGTTCTAAGTAATACGAAATTCCCTAGTTTCTAAGGTTAACAAAAATTAAAATCAATTCGTACGAATATCGTGAAATTTTCAAAACATTGTTTCTCGCATTATGATTCACAAAAACGATAATTGTTGTTAATAACGTACCATGCACACAGCGTGTTCGTCGAAGGGGTTCCATGGTACAGAATCAGGATAATGTCCCAAAACTTTGCTTTTATACGCTCGGTCCAGAGGTGTACATTGTAAGGAGTCACCTAAAATAAAAAGGACAATATTTTGTTAAATTTCTAAGTTATATAAAACATTTTAATCGCTCGCGAGCATGTGCATGTACATAATTACCCACATATAATTATGATTTAAAAAGGATAATAATACAAAAAATTTATGTTTTCGTAATATTTTTTCTCTTCTCGGATTTCATGCTATTTTCTTCGTAATAAACATTAATTTATATTAATTTGCTCTAGTTCTGTCTAAGCTAAACAAATCCAAAGGATCCTTTCTTTTTGAAGGACATTGGGCCAAAAGATAAAAATGCATGTATTGTATTACATTATATTATATTATAACGAATATTCATTGAAGAAATATTATATCTTTAATAATTAATGTATAAAAATGACAACATTTATGAAAACTAAATAATTTAGTTATTTTTATTTTTACTGATTAATAGTTAATCCTCGACTGATATTGATGCGTTAAATAACCATAACTAACTAGATTAGATTCCTTAAGTTTAAGGTATTCAGGGTATTTTTATTATTTTGTTATGTATATAATATATCGCGTAAAATATAGAACACAAAAAAAAAATTAATATTTTAATATTAAGCAATCCCTATTTTAAATTGTAGTGGTTATTTATGTCCCAACGATAGCAGTTGAGAGATAAAATCAGATAAGTGCATTTATTAATCAATTTTTTAGTTTCTTTACAAGCATCGACTTCCTTTTAATACTAGATCTGCCAACTTTTCATATGCAATCAAATATATTGTACATAATTAACTAAGAGTAAATATTAATATTAAAAAATATATGTACATACTTGCACGTTTTTGTAATTGGGAAGACAAAAAATCTGATATTAATCATTTTGATTGGTTTGGTAGTTCTAGTATTAATTATGTTAAAAATTTATTAATAGTGATCATGTTCTTTAAAGAAACATTAACAATTTAGGCGATGTAACTAATATGTTCATTGTTTGACTTTTTGATTACTTTTAATAAATCTTTACAGAACTGTTAATTATTCTCCGTTCCAAAGAAATTAATTATTTTCTACCTGTAAACTAAAAAAAAATGTATGTGTTAGAGATTAATTAAATTCACACGTTGTGCGTACATTGTCTTCAAGTAAGTTAAAAGCCTGACATTTATGATCATAAACAACATGTTGCGAAAATGATGAGTTGTAATGCTTGTTAACGATAAGTGGAGACCGTGACCTTTTAACCAAATACTTAAACATGTTCTTCTTTTTAATCAATCTTCGGGTCTTTTTTTAGAGCTAAACAAGGTAGAATTTACACATGTTACAAATTTGTTTAAAACTTGTTCTTTCCGTTTCTTATAAAATTTTATATTGTACTTGAATAATTTTCAATGTCACACTAGAAAACAAAAAAATTACAATAAGGTAACACAATTACTTGTAAGGAATTGCACGACTGCAATCTTCTGTGTAAATATTTTTACCATATTGAACAATAGAAGTTGCATTGATCTTACAGCAATTGCATATTATAATCACAGTAAAATGATATATTTTTTATGATCTTATATGTATCTACTATCTTAGTTCAATGATAGTTATAATACATGAACTTTAAAAAGATAAAAACCTAACCTAGGATATTAAATTTAAAAATTCAATTTAATCGCATCATAATATTTTATCATATATAGCTACGACGATTATACAGAATGAAACCATTACAGTTCGAGGCCCCGCACTTTAGCGACAATTTGTCCTGCGATAGTTTTATCGTTTACGATTAGGACAACCGTCTATATGAATGTGCGCGTATTTGACGACACGGTTACTGGTCTTCTATTTTTGCTCTCGCTCGCATCAATCAAAGTTCAATTTTTTCCTTTAATAATGCCATACACAAACGCTAAAGCAACAGAGATTTTGTCTCTAATGCTAGCCTCTGACTCATCTGACCTGTAATTTTATAATTAAAGATATACACTCTACTTTTGAACACTAGTGTACATTTCTATATCCTCGATCGCAAGATATTCCAAAACATTATACAATTTTCAACGCCTACATCGCTACACAATCATGTCCAATCTCCAAACCTCGTAACACTTTCGACCCAAGTATTTGACAGAAGCCTCTCTTCACAGACAGAGTATCATCACAGCGAAATAATTAGTGCAAATTCCTCGTTACACGAGAAACGTTCAAGTCGGTCAACCACTCTACGAGAAAAGTGATGTGTATACGTGTTCCAGATGAGACAAAAAAGACGCACACACATATAGAAGAGGGAGAGATTCGACATTTAAAAAAGAGTTTTAGCAGGGGTGCATTTACTTTACTCCAGTTTGCACATTGTTCTTGGTTCAGCACAGCCTAAGTGCATCTTGGAAGCTGCAATTCCTACAGCAAGAAAAGGAGTGAGAGAGAGAGAAATAGAGGAGGAAGAGGGTTCTCCTCCTTTCCTCAGAAAAATTAGAGTCTCTCCACGACAGCGTCGGCAACTTGTTATTGAACGTGGTACATATCCCAGAGCAGCTCGACCTGAATGAGACTGTTGAAAGTCTTGGCGATGTTCCAGTTGCCTCGCACACGATGGACACAACAGCACCCTTGTACGGGGTTAATCGTTCATGATCGAACAACTGCCCAGGAAGGCAGTGGAATGCATATGATGTGGGCTCGTCGAGCGAGAATTTGATTACACGGGGTGCATAATTGTTGGCTAACGGAAACGGATCCTCAGCGAAGACAGGACATTATGAGAATAAACTCTTATTCAAATATTTATTTAAATAATAACATATTTAGAAAATAAGTTATTTTAATATTTTTTATTCTATTTCAGTGATTTTCAACCTTTTTCATCTCGTGGCACACATAAACCAATTCAAGACGGAACATTTACACTGTACGGCTATGATTGTATTGGTTGTTACCATTTTTTTATTTGTCAATATAATTGAATAAATTATTACATGCTTTAGAAATTTTTGTGGCACATTGATTGAAGATCGCTAAGTTTGAAATTAAATTTCACCTTGAAACTATAATCTTTGGTACACGGAATTTCTATTTCAAAATTCTGATGCGTAAATCGAAGTACATATACTATATACCTTTACGTATTAATTAACATATAAGATGTTCCATTGATATTCAACACTGCAGATGTTTTCGTTATTTTAAGTAATAAATGAAGATATTCTGCAACGAGCTGAATCAGATGCTGCTAGGTCAATCAATATATGGAGATGATCCATAATTTCCCAGTTTAATTCTTGAACCCTTTTTGAAATTATAAAACTTATAAATACTTACGAGTTTTCCAAACAAAAAATACTCAATTTTACTATCTGAAATTTACTCAATTAAATAAATTGCGTCAAGGTTTTGATATGGGTTTTTGAATATATAGTTACGTCGGAGTTAATAGTTAACGTAGTTAACAGTGGTGTGCAAAAGTTTCCGATCAGATATCTCGATGCATGATGCTGTGCATAATTTCCGTTTTTAATTCAATTCCTAAAAGTGGACCGATCCTTTGAGTAAAAAATACGGCCAAAACTATTATATTTCCTCCATCGTATTTTAATGTTGGTATCTGATATCTCACATCATATTTTTCCAACAGGACGTCTCCTACATTGTCCTCTGCCATTCCTGAATAGATTAAATTTTAATTTACCAGAAAATACCACATCTTTCCAATCGTCGATTGTTCAGTTTAAATTCTGATTCTTCTTACTGACGAAAGGATATTTTGTACCTGATCTAGCTAAAAGATCTAAACGTTTTGTCACAGTCGGGCGACTAATATTAGCAATTCCTTCCTCACGGATTTCGATATTCTCCCGATAATCAATAGAAGTATTTTCATGTCTTCCTTAAGTGCTGCGACGACGCATTAGTAACTAATTCTGATATGTTGACATCCGTATGCAACGCAAATAAAGCGTAATAAACTCTGAATACATTTGGAGATACGCCTGGCCGGAAACTTTTGAAAGCGTCGTATTGACGATTTTGTAAACATCTATATAAAGGATAATAAAGAGTTTATTATTTGTAACACTGTTTTCTCTTAGTTGTCGTGCCCGTATATCCAGTAATAGTTCACACCGATCTACATATCGCTTTTAGTAAATAATATAAAAAATATATCTAACCGGAAATTTTTGCACGCTAGCGTATACTCGAAACATTTCATGCCAGAAAAATATGTCTTTTTCATATTATCACTTAACCACTAGTCATATAAAAATACTTACACGTGTTCTTTTTTATTGACTTTTTAACATTCTTTTCACAGAGTAATTTTAAATTGAAATATAAGAATTCTATATATTTATAATGGACGTACTTTTATGTAATTAGTAGTTAAGTAGAAATATGGACAGGACTTCTATGAAAATGTAAAATATGAATTCGTTACTTGCGATAATATTATTTTAAAAATAATGATCGAATAATCAATTTGAAAAATATTTAAAAAATGATATAGGTCTCCTTTTCATAAATAAAAGAAAAAGAACGATTCAATAATCATTAATACGTATATCCATTTCGGCGTGTTACCAAGAAGCGGGCTCGGTTTTACAATAATTGCTTATTTAAGATATCCCACTCATGCTTCCACCGCTCACGCTTTTCTCGCGTCTCTTTGGCCTTGTTATCATCCACTCCAACTTACTATACTAAATTATATTCTATTATTCTAACCTGTACTATACTATGCTATCTTTGGTTTCTTAACTCTACATATATTCACATCTTCTCTCATCTGTTTGTACTTTTACTTCTTTTTTCTTATTGCACTATCCTTCTTTAATATTGTTGCTTATAACATATTTATTAAGCGTTTTACCTGCTTCCTTAAACAATTCCAATTGCCTGCAACATTCCACCACTTCTTCTTTGAACTCCTCTGCAACTATCTCCCCGTTCCTTAAACGTGATTTTATTTAGTTCTTCGCATGTGAAAGGTAGGTTAGTATTCCTGTGTATCTTTGCATAGCATACACTTCTTCCCCTTTTCACTATCTCAACATTTATTGTCGTCTTCCAGATTTTCATACGTGATACTTATCTTTAATTTTTGTATCGACATTTTCTTTTCTGTTCTGTAAGTATTTCGGTAGTTGTGTGTGTGATTCCATCTCCTTACACACCTCATTGTATTTTCCTTGTAATTTTCCATGTAATGTTTGTCTGTCTATTTCAATCTCTTTTTACCTTCAATTTTTCACTCATCTTTCCCCTACTTCTTTTCTGTTTTTCTATAAGTGCTTATAACCACTTTCATTGGTACATTTTATCCTTTACTCTCCCCATTTCGTTTCCCTCTGACTTTTAATCTTCTCCTCCACGCACTTTTTCAGCAATATTATTCAAAAATGATTATTACACATTTACAAAATGAATATATTCTACATATTTATGAAATAAATAGAAACTTCATGATAATAATTGTAAGAAATTCAATTTCTTCAGATATAAAATTTATGTCACGATAGAAATTCGCGATCATTGCCCAGAGAAAAGATTCTTTCAAAATGAGAAATTTGTAATTTTTTATAGAAATTTTATAGATTTATAATGGCGCATTTTTTTATGTTTGAATGATCTTTTGTAAAGTATATGAATAAAAGAGCTTGCGTTTTTTATTGCGTTAGAAACATTATCCTATTCCTTGCATCTTAATTTCTTTGATACAAGTTTTATACTGTAGTTGCCGGTAGTTCTAGTCAGAAATGGGCACTTTTTATTTGAAGTAAAGATAATGAATAAATAGATCAAATAATTTCTCCAAATAATATTACAAATGAATTTATTTGAAAATAAAGTCGTTTTCAAATAAATTCCAGAATTTAATTTGAGAAATAAATTGTTTCCATATTATTTACTTGCCAAATATTTGATCATTTCAAATAATACTAGAAGGCAGAGGATAAGAAATAATTGTTTCTCTCGTATACGAAATATTGTATATTTATTTGTTATGAAATGTTTGCCTTAGGAATAACTGAATAGTGTAATATTTCATCAGATTAAGGAGCGCGAAAGTTAAGAAACTGTATTTTATAATGTTTTAAATCAGAATAATTAAAATTTATGTTCTTGTTTTTATGTACTTAGGAATGCTGATATATATTCACGGATATAGAGTAATTATAAAGTTATTTTCATGATGCAGCATGCTGTTATTTCGTTAATGCTTGTAAAATTAAGTTTCGAAAGATTTCCCTACTTTTCTTTTAGTTGTTGGAGTATAGAAATACCGATTTAAGTTAGCAGATCCTTCTTTTAGGAAAGTTAAAATTCAAAAAAGTTACAAAAAGGTAGAGAAGAAAAAGCGAAAGAGTTGAAATACGAGTGCCCTGCAGTCGAAGTGACTTGTAAACTGGTTGTAAAGTGGTTGTAGAAAGCAGTCACTCGGATTTAAAGTGACTTCTGCTTGTTTAAATCGATTGTTTCCTTTTTGCAACCTTTTAACTTTGTTCGGACAAAAAATTGTCATATGTGTCCTTCTATTTTACTTATTATATATACTGAGCTACCATCGCATTTACGAAAATTAAAACAAAAATAAAATTCTTAATTTTTAATCTAATTTAAAACACTAACTAAACGTGGTTTATTTTAACAAATATAACAAACATGTATAGTACATATAATAAGCAAAGTTGTAATCAGAAGTGAAGTAATGAAAGAATCAACTTTTTAATTTATTGTAACAATAAATTAAAAATTGTTCTAAATTTGTTAACTGTCACAATTAGAATAAAACCAAGATATATACAAAATCTCCCATGAATGATTCATTATTATACACAATGCAATATTTATTTACATTTCGTGGTAGATATAAGTGAAACAAAAGAAATTCTATGACTCAAGCTAAAGCCCAAATTGAGAATAACAAAATTGCATTGTGAACTCCGTTTTCGAGAAAATCGAGTTTGGAAACTTATCAAGTAGCTTGTTGTTATGTGTTTACTTAACAAATTTCTGATTCGATGGGCTATTGAAGAAAATTATTTTACGCGTGAAAGTAAAGTAAAGAAAAGAAAGTAAAGTAAATTGGAGAAGGAAGTCTGTTCGCCTAGTCTCGTTTTCAAGAAAAGTGAATTTGAAAATTTATTGGGTTCGCATACATCGAGCTTATTGCTGACTAAATACATTCAAAATCTATTTTTCTTAACATGTTGACTGCCATGGGGGTCACCGGTGACCGGTACTCGATTTGGCTATATCGCCGTGGGGCCACTGGTGACCGGCGACGCAGCAAATATTAAAAGTACATAGCACGATTGTTTGAAAAAAGGACAATCGTAATAATTATCTAGAACGCCGTGGGGGTCACCGGTGGCCCTCACCACGAGAAATGCTTCAAGCATGATTTTATAACTCATTTTATTTGCTGCTATAATAATATTTCAACATAATATGCATCATAAAAAGTTCACGTCGGCGCCTTGGGCAAACTATGGAAAAGTCGTCTGGCAGTCAACGTGTTAAAACGAGACCTTAAACGAGAAAGCCGCTAGCGATCAGAAAAGGAATCTTCGAAATTCCCCCAACGTTTCCACGCTTAATTTACCCCAAATTTCATCTCGAAACACAAATCAAAACAATCCTTTTAACCATCCAAAATTAATCTCTAACTCTAACACATCTCTAACTATTGCGGATTTTCATCCACTGTTATCTCAAATAATTTTCCCCACAACAAAACAAGTTCAAAGTGTAGAAGAGTTAACAAGCAACTATAAAAATCTGTTGCAACTTGGTGAGAAACATGCAAGATTTGCATAATACTTCCGTCTAGACGATTTTTTCCTAAGATGTGCCTTCCTAAAGGCGCGAATGTACCGGCCGCATAAGTTTATGAACGTTTGTGAAACTCTTTGTAGAAATCTCTATTTCACGTGTAACATGTTCGTGTTTCATTTCGGGCAGTTTTTAACAAATGCATGGGTACACAGGTATAAAAATATGCAACTATACGTGTAATAATACATAACATTCATATTTTATTTCGCGTGATTATTAATATAGAACAAAATAACCGAATATTTAAGTATATCTATGCAAGTAATTTGTGAAACAAATATATGATACAAGCATTGAATTTGAAACATATGTATATGCCCAATTCACGACTAATTACTAAGAACTAAGAACTTGCTAACAAATATTTAACGATACCAACAACGTCGATTATATCATTAGTGTTTCCCAAGAGCCGAAGGTATTGTTACAACGAAAATGAATCGTTTGTTGCCAGAAGATATTAATACATTATTTCTTTTTTGTAGCAAAACGATTATATGATTAATCTTTGTTAACTGAAATTATATATTTATGCAACTTAGAATATCATAAGCCTTTTCTGCAAAATACTTATCTTAATGTATTTAAATATTGAAATATTTTATTATACAGAATCTTTGGAAATGACTTGTTATGATCACCATAGCGTTATAAAAAAAAATATAGCAGCGAAATTAACGTTGAATTTTAAAATTCAGGGCAAAATTTTTTATTGCATCGTATTCTTTTCATGATGAGGATAAAAATTCTGAAAAAAATCATGGGATGCAACTCAATCGTTCTGTTGGAAGAGAATGTTAAAGTTCCATTAATTCTATATACAAATGTATAAATGATTTTATTTATAATATATTTAGATCTCGCAATCAGATAGACTTCACATAGCATACTTTTGATGAAGCTGCTAGCATCTACTATTCTTTAACACGTGAAATATACTGATAACTGGCAAGGAATAATGAAAGATTACTTCGGCCCACAAGAAGCTCCAAATCCTTGTGATTTCCAATGCTTGAATCAATTCAGTGAATCATTTCAGTTCGAGTGTACGGATCATATTCGCCGAACAATTAAAACATCGGATTGAATATTTAATCTTTCTTCCCACTTCAAAGCAACGCATAATCTTAGAGATAAACCTAGCCAAAATATAGAAACGCGATGGTAAGTATGGCCATTACGTAGATCCGAAAAGACAGAAAGAAAGGAAAAAGTGGAATATCTAATAGTTTATCTGAAGTATCTACGTGTGACAATGGACGATCCTTACTCTGTATTTAACTGAAAAATGTAACCTGTAAAATTGAAAAACTAATGGAAGTTAAACATTTCTTTTCCAAGAAAACGGGTTTTAACCTCATGGAAAGTAAAATACGATGCAATAAAAAATATTTGACCTTCAATTTCAAGATTAAGGTCAATTTTCCTGGTAGTTTCTTTACAAATCTTCTCCGATTCATAAGTGTAGA
The DNA here is from genome assembly GCF_014825855.1 of Bombus pyrosoma. Lineage (NCBI taxonomy): Eukaryota > Metazoa > Arthropoda > Insecta > Hymenoptera > Apidae > Bombus > Bombus pyrosoma. Next base: position 10,619,831 of record NC_057777.1, on the reverse strand, counting down.
ATAATGTTATAGTAGATGTGACAAATAATTTTCGAACATTCTGAACAACGCTTATAATCACACAAAATATATAAAATATGAGTATGTAATTACACTTATATACATGTATTTATAACATACGTTCAAAATCATGTCCTCTACTCTTTAGCAATCGATGGAGATGCACAACGTATTCCAACCAACGTTGTTATCACGCGTGTGACTTGGGAGTAATTTCGGAATCGCCGTGCGATCGGGGAAGTCGTGATTGCTTGCGTAAACAGAAGTTGAAAATACAAAATAAAATTTGTTCGCGTGAATTTGCGTTTTTGATAATATCGCATTTGAAAATTTGCTACGAACGTATAATTACGAAAATTAATATTCTCAATGATATCCATTAAAGTTAAGAATCATAATCATTCTTTTTTATGATCTTACTAATAGAACATCTTAAGAAAATAAGTAGAGTGAAACATTTACGCCACACCGTCTAAATTTTATATCATAAATCATAAGAGATTGACGCATATGAAAGTAATCCCGAAATGCTAAACAACTTTCAGCGATTCGAACACTTGTAACTAAACGCATAAATGTACGCTATTTGTAATCTTTTCCAATCTAAAATCTAAATCTAAAAGCATCATTTTGATCTTAATTTAAATAAAAAAAATTTTCCACAATGCCTTTTCTTGCTTGACCTCACATTTCTAGATTCAAGGTCATTTCAGGATTATAGTATAACAGCTCGTTAAACTCGTCTTAATATCAGGTATTACGCTGTAAAGTAAAAAATATGTTATGCAATTTAAAAAAGTCATGGCCACCTCGTGGTATCACCAAGGTATGTTTTCAATAATTGTAAAGAAGAAAATCTGAAGTCCTTCATTTTGACGGATTTGATAGTTCTGGTGTTAAGGAATAGAATAACAATTGAATATAACCAATCCGACATTTCTAAATTGTTCGAATTTTGCATTCCTGTGGATACGTGGTTTAAGGATTATCACCGTAATTTCTCTCTTCTCGTTGAAATATCTGGTCCAAACACTTTTGGCATTCTTCCCCGTCGAAATTACCGAGGGTTGCTACACCAGTCATGACAGTTATCATCGATGATGCAATGCTGCAAAAATCTTTATTCTCCTTAGGCTGAATCGAAGGGAAGCTACGTGACGAGAGTTTCGTCTCTCCGTGTTTCCTCAGCGATATTCCCGGTTGCTACCAGCCGTAATTCCAGTTGATTGTTCTGAGGCTTTGAACAAGCCTTGCATTGTATTCAACCATTCAGCGTAATTTCTTTATCTTTGCTTCAACTCGGAGTCCTTTATGCGATACACAAAGTGTTCGTGTGAATCCTATCAGGATTTTAGTTAAAATTTCTTAATTACATAGAAGATTATGTTCTAGAAGAACGGAATGGAATTCTTATGGAATTGATAGTCCATTAAATATGTATAAATTATCTATAGGAAGACTTAGTAATTATATATTTTACTATATACTACGTACACTATGCATATAATGGCTCACAAAAGTAATCGAACACTCCTAGGAACATTTTTATAAGTTATTAGATATTATATTAAAGATTTTGAAATCTCCTTAGCATTGTGACGAGACCTGACTATCGTGATTATATCGATTAAATGTGAAACAGATCTGAGAATGTATATAAAAATTACAAGATATTTATTGGACGCATACACTTTTCAAAAATCACCAAAGTGTTTAAACAGTTAATTGTTCGCTATATCTATTAATAAGCTACAGTATGTAACAAGACTATTTTAGTTATACCACCACTAATTGTATATTTAAGATTATTATTTATGCTGTATACTAATTCTTCACTATGTGTTTGCAATCAAATGTATTGTAACTTCTATATACACCTTCGGATTGGTTTAAAATTTTTATTATATTATAATCACAATACATTTGTAGATCATACTTGTGAAGTATCCGATCTATACAAATTAGTTTCGAAGTTCAAAAAAATATCTGTAAAGTTTGAAAATTTCAGTAATTGTGACGTGAAAACGAATCATCCCTTAGCGAGTAGCAAATGGTAATTGAATTATGAAAAGCAAAAGAACACTATCATTTCGTTGATTTCTTACATGTTTAAGAAGAATTCAGATATTTACAGATGATAAATAAGATTTCAATAATTCTATTTTCATTTTTGCACTTGTAATTTCAAAATAATATTTCGTTTTCTGTTCTCACTTCATTTCTTCTCCTATTTATTTATTTTTATCAGATGAAATTATAAATATTAGAATTAGAATGTATGTTTTTCCTTAATTTAATTTAGATTCCATCATGTTGACTTAATTTGAATAATTTTTTCTAGTTAGTCATTTATATTATATTTAAGATTATTTGCAACATCGATTGAAGAAATCTCATATAACTATCATAATTACTAATCTCGAACGGATTCATTGTATTCATCTATTATGTGTCAATTAAGTTTTCTACTTATTTCATGAATGGCTTCATTCATTCTCTGATACAAGCTACACAGGCAGAATCGATTCTAACTGATTGTTTTGAAAGGACACATAAGATAAAATTTGAAATTCTTCTTATGTATGCATTATCTCAATATTTAAATTAATTTTAAGACTTATCTTAAAATTTTATGTTCAATAACTTATCTGATAAGTTTTATTACTCGAAATTAAAATTAAAATTATTATACTTTTAAAGACATATAAAATCACGGTGAACTTTAATCGTAAAGGCTTCATTTCGCACATACAGTGATGAGCAAAAATGTAAACACACTCCCCTGATTTTATGTAAAAGGCAATACTACGACTAATTTTTCAAGTGATCGGTAAAGATTAGGTAACAGTAACTACAAGCTGCATCTGATTAACGAAATGTAATAGTTCATTTTCATTAACATTAATAATGTACAGAACATTTTATAAAAATGGACATCTCAAACCATGTGTACAGTTTTGCACTTTAATTATACTCGTCGAATTAAGGTTTCAACCTAGTATTTCGTCCACTTTTCTTTACTTTTTTTTAATGCTTTTAATCTACGAGGCATACTGTCAATTAAATTTTTAATGATTTATGGTTCAATATTGTACCATTCCTGTTGTGTTCTTTCCCATAATTCATGAACACCTGAAGGTGGATTATTATATTTTGTCAGCCTTCTTTTCAAAATGGACCACAAATTTTCGATCGGATTCATATCCGGACTTTGTGCTGGCCACTTCATCACAGAAAAATTTTGATTTTCTAGCCAGATTTTAACTATTTTTGCAGTATGCTTAGGATCCCCGTCTTGTTGAAATACTACTTCACGTTCATTATATCCAATAGAATTAACTACAGAAGGTAAATTACTTTGTAGAATGGTCAAATAATGCTCTTTTCGCATCATACCTTCGATTCAAACTAAGGGACTAACACCTCTGTGAGTAAAGCAATCCCAACACATAATTGAGCCACCTCCAAACTTCATAGTTTGTTTTATACCACCTGGTTGATCATTATTCTCGGATGAAATCCAATACCAGGACCTTCCGTCGGATTCGAATCTGTTAATTTTTGTTTCGTCACTCCATATAACTCTTTTCCAATCTTCGGTCGTCCATCCTTTGTAGGTCTCAACAAATTGTTTTCGTAATTTAATATTTTTGTTTGAAAGAGCTGGTTTACTCTCTTTTTCCTTCGCTCGTAAACCAATTCTCTTTAAAGAGCGACGAATGGTCCATTCGCTAGCACTTATTTCGATTTCCTGAGCAGCAAATACAGTGTGCAATTTCACGTGCTGCTCTATCCGAAATAAGTCGCGGTCTACCGTTTTGTGAAGAAGTTGGTGCACTAACATACTTTTTTCTTATTCTTGCAACTATCGTATGACTGACATCACATTTCTCTGCAATTTGCCGCAACGACAAATCTTTATCACACAAACAAATAATACTGTTCTTTTTATCTTCACTAAGTGGCTTCATCTTGGATTAAGCATATCAAACTGAAAAGTAATCTAACAATAGTGTGGAACAGTTGACTGCGAAGCAGTGGACAATCAGTGCTTATTGACAGTTTCGTTTCCCTGACATTTACATGCTATCATAAACGTTTCTGACGAAACGTGCAAAACTGTAAACACAGTTTCAAAACACAATTATTATAAAATATTCTGTACATTATTAATGTTAATGAAAATGAACTATTACATTTCGTTAATCAAACGTAGCTTGTAGTTACTGTTACCTAATCCTTACTGATCACTTGAAAACTTAGTCGTAGTATCGCCTTTTACATAAAATCAGCGGCGTGTGTTTACACTTTTGCTCATCATTGTAAATAGTTATGCCGTAAGTTCTCAATTGAGAATCATAGTGACGTAAAAACTAGTTTAGATACAACTCGTAGTTCAGTCTAATAGCAAGTAAAGCCGGATTTACATTGTTCACTTTGTAGGATTATTGCGAATGAAACAAGGATGAAAGCGACGTTTTTCAATCATTCAATCATTCGCGGTAGTCATTTACTTGCTATTAGACTAAGCTACTGGCCGCGTCTGGACTAGCTTTAAGTCAAACAATTACTATTTTTAATACATAATAGTGTTACGTTTTATTATTATTTATCACATTTTTCATTATTTTTTAATGTATTTCTATGTGTTTTTATTATGAAATATATCTGAACAAAGAGTGGAATTATAATATAATTGATGGTAAAGCTAAAGTAATAATGCTTTTAACAGTTGAAATACATAATTGACCTTCAGTTCTCAAGATTTTTACTTATACCACTTTGATTCTCGGTCAGTTGAGTGTCATTAATTCTATATGAAATTGTGATTAAATAATACTATTATATAAAATCTTGAAAATCGGTAGCTAGTTATTGTTTTATTAATTAAATGGATTCTCAGGAGCAAAATATACTTCTTTTGAATTCAATCAATTAACAGTTAATACGAAACAAAATATCAAAACATTACCTCTTTAAATGATAGGTTATAAACTTATCAGACAGTTTTGGCAAAGATAGCGACGTTAACTCTAATCTGCTGATAAATAACTTTTACACAAAATTTATTACGTGACTTATTATAATAATTTGAATCATTTATCGTACGAAGTAATAACTTCTTCTTTGGCATCCAAAATTTTATAACTTTTAATTTGCATTATATATTTGAATCGGCATGAAACGTATGTCACAAAATGACATATGATTATTTTATTTGAAAACGTCAACCAAAATGAAACATTATTTGGTAATAATTGTTACTTTGGTAAGAATCTGTAATTTTCATGTAGAATAAAATTATTTTCTGCAAATTATTTTTAATATAATAAGTATGTAATGTAATATAATAAATAATATAATATATAAAAACAATAAATCTTAGTAGAAATTTTTGTTTCAAATAAAATTTCGGATCATACAGCATTTATTTTATCTAATTTTCACTAAAATTATTATTAATTGCGAATGTTTATGCAATTTATAGGAAATTCAAAAGTACAAAACAAACAGAGTGCATATAACAGTATGTAAAAGTATATAAAATATTCAAATACTTGTTATAATATTTAACATATAAAGGAAATTTTTATTTAGCTCCTACCTTTTTAATTACGACGGTTTAAAGTATGGAGTTGTGTAAACATCCGCGGTCTTATTACTTACACAGTTATCAAAATGATCAATATTACAGTACGTGTCCCCGCCCTGTTAATAATTGTTGTATCTGCAATCCAATTATGTATATCATTTGGAAAACAAATTATGTCTACAGTAACTCACATTAATATGCGCACGAGTATCTGAATATTAGTGTGACATAAAAATATGACAATTTTTGTTTAAAATTTTTTGTACGATAAAACATTACTGCTAGGAAGGAATTATTTATTTATCTTCAAGCTACAACTACTAGTTCATACTAGAATAAGTAATACGATATTTAAATCATCCTCGTATATAAAGCAACAAATGCAGAGATATAATAGTATGTTCGAATATTAATGACGTATAATGAGTAACAGTACATAACATACATTCTGTCATACAGGGTGCGGCCAAATAACATATACAAGCGAGCATAAAGTGATTCCTTATAAAAAAGCAAGAAGAAAATATACAGTCAAATTTTTTCGTCTGGGCCTTAGTTTTCGAGAAAATTGTGTTTAAAAATTTATCATGTATGGATATAAGTAGTTTCAGTCTAAGTAGGAGAAACTAAGTAGGAAATATGGAATAAAATGTTTTCATAAGACGCTTTGTTTCTAAGAAAAATAAATTTGAAGATTTATCATGCGCATATGTTCCTAAAAATGAAACCTTAAACAGAAAAATTGCATTCTATATTTTTTACTTATTCCCGCACGTAGACTAACCTTCTTCTGCTTGTTTACTTGTGCCTAGCCGGTAACTCGCTGAAGTCACACATGTCAAACAAATTTTTAAAGTCGGTTTTCTCGGAAACTAAACCTCGGACGAAATAATTTTATTCTATATCTTGCTTTTATTTTTTCATAAGAAATTTCCTCGCGCTCGTTTGTACAGGTTATGAAGCCACATCCTGTATGTATCACTGTTCAATTATAACGAAAAAATCTGTAAGCGCTAAAGATATAATTACGGAGAAACTCGGATGTTTACAACAATACCCTATACGATCGTTCGATTTCGATTTAACTTTATCAGGGTAATAATTCCCGTTCTCAACTTTGCAGTGTAATAGAGCAGCATCGCAAACGCGATTCGGTCTAATCAAATGGTCGCATTTACCGATTCAAGGAACCAACCGAAGATTAACTCCGCTTGATGACTTTGATTGCCACTATCAATTGCTCTACGAGCTAATCTCCGTTTGGAAATTTCATGAACGAAGTAACGACGATAATCCAATAGACCGTGCTATTTGGCAATCATCGAGGCATTTCGATAAATGCCACTTGCTTCTTCCTTTCATTCCAAATTCGTGATTCCTTCGTGCGATTTGATCAAAACATCGACCGACGATGAATCACTTCCGTGACCGTTGTATCATAATTTTATAACTGAACACGAAGATAAAAATATTGCGAATGAGTAGGAAAAACGAACAGCACGGAATATTTAGAATATGGTAATACATGTTATACATGCTATAAAAGACTTTATATTTCGGCTTCTTTATATATATTACTATGTATCATATTATATATGTTACTTCATATTATTATCTTTAATATTTGATATGTATTAGAGTCCTGTCTATTTTATCGATTTCATATGAATCTTTTATTTTGGGATTATTATTTATATATAATAATTATTACTCTGTGTAAGTCCATTTTTTGAAAAAATCAAGAAAACGAGAAATTCGCATATACTTTAGTATGAACTTTTTATTTATAAGCAATTTACAATTAAAATCTTAGAATATTTTCTTGTTTTAATCAATTAAAATTTCGATAATAATTGGAGTTGCATAGGCATTTATTTTGAAAGTGGTAATTCACTAATTTTGAAAGTGGTGTGTGAATCCATTCGTTACCATGAAAAGCGGTATTGGTCTAGTTAATTCTCGAAAATACTATTTGTATAATGAATTCACATCCACTCAAACACATTATAGGAACATGGATAAGCTAAGTAGACCTTATCAGGATTATTCAGTCGATGGAAACTCGAACACTTCAATATCTCTAAATAAAGGAAAATGGACTTACACTACTTTCAAAATGAATGGTCCACATGTGTTTCGTTGTGCAATTTTTCAGAATCATGTGTATTTATTTTCATATGATTATTATTGGAATAGAAAATGTCTTACTTTAATTTACTAATTTCAGTTATATAAGATACTTTTTTCTATTACAAATAAAAAAATGTACCTGAGAGGTCAGAAGTAATTGTCACATCTTTTAATTTATAATTATCTTCTTTAAGTATGAGATAGTTATTTTTAAAAAATTTCATTCAACAGAAAAAATATGTATTTGTAACCCTAAAAACAAGAAATATAATTGAAATAATAAAATATTCTAGTGCTAGAATAAATATCTGTTTTTATCGTCTTATCGTTATTAGACGACCAATATGTCACAATAGTATCCTTACGCAACGGGATTGTTAATCGCCGGTAAAATAAATAGTACAATTTTTATTAAAACACTTGGAAAATGAATGAATACTTTAAACTTAGAAATATTTTTCTTTACAAAAGCAACCTAGGCTTATGTAATAGAAGTTTGTAATTTCATCCAAAGTTTCGTTTAAGAGAAAATCGAGTTTGAAAATTTATCAAGTACCCATACTAATTCCTAAGTGAACATGTTTAAAACTGTATTTTTTACAAAACGAGGCCTTAAATGAAGATATTCTACTCAGTTGATTTTCGACTTAAGATCGGTTTATTTTATCATGGATGCACATGGAACGTATCAGTTCAACACCGATCAGACAAATATTCTTTAATGCATTTGAATTTTCATGTAACATAACATAAACATGTATCTGGTATCCGACATTTGCTCGAAGAATGCTTTATCTGATGCGGAATACGTTGGGACTTGCCCATGTATCGATGCTGATGTCACACGCTGAAGAGGGCCACCCGCTCCGAAATAGTAATCAAGTAGACGAAAACATCCTGCATGCCACAGCTATCGAAACAATAACAAAACAGTGACTGAATAACCGCCTCTGATATACATCCGACGATAACCCTTCCAAAGGGACTAAAACCTCACTATAAAAACCCTCCTAAATTAGCGCTCGATATCTCATTCTGTTATAATTCTTTGAACCGTCACTCTGTTGGATTTATACAATAAAATTTCCATCATCTTATACAAAGTTTAATTCCTTCATCTTATTCGTGAAACGTTCGAACTGCGACGCGAGATCACCGGCAATCTATCGGTTTAGTGATTTCTTGTGTCCCCGACGTGACACTGACAGTGTGCATATATTTCGGTTCGATTAGGACCGATTAGACGTGATAGCAAAAGGATACTAATGATGGATTTTGAAAAACTTATTGAGTTCGTTAGAGATTGTACTTACTAGATATATTTTTTATATAACCAACAAGATAACAATTTTTAGTGATAATAAGAATTAGTGATAATGAAAGAAAAGAAGCAGCATGGAAATTGGAAAGAAATTAAGGCAATGTGGTAAATACAATAGGTATATATTTATACACATATTTAAATGAGAAAATATTTTTACTCGGTATTATATGCCTTTACAGATCGCTTTTTGTTGATTGTTCGATCGGATGCCATTGTACGACGAACGTATAGATATGGATAGTGTCCAGATCAGAATAACCCCGGTACCGAACCGTTCCATCCAAAAACAGGGATAAAAATAATGAAAATAGATCGGTAATTGAAAAAGAGCAAAAGCATTACATAACGCTCGGCCGTCGTTGTCTTCAGGAAGATTCATAAAGAAAAAAGAAATCAGATATTACCGTAAATAGCGGTCCCGCTTTTCCATGGCTAAGAGGACTTTTGTCGTCATAGACGTGTTACGTTATTGCGCTATCGCTTAGATTGCAGTTAGTATAGTCCCTGGTTCGAAGAGAAAGCACCTACGCGTTTCCTTCACGATGTACGCCGCGCGTTATGCACTCCTGTCGTCAGTGAGCTTAATTGACCGGAGAAAATTGTATGGCGATTGCTTAGTTAAACGATGGGTGCTGCCGGTGTCCTCGAACGCGCACGAAATATAACATTTCCTTTGATCTCATAGGAAAAAGCCTCTTCTTACGTGAGAAGAATTTCTATTTCCTTCGTAGCCTTCATCCCTTTCTTAATTGTTTGCACTTTGAGAATTGTGTTTTACGATCGATCAAAAACACTGCCACATTTTTTCGATAAAGAAATAAAAAGCATTGTTTCAAAAAGAAAAAATATAAACATCTGTAAATTTACTTATTACTTACATAGTACTTACATCGTAAAGAGTTCTGAAAACTTGAAGATCTCGAAGTCTTAATTTTTATTTCATTACAATATCACATTTTTTCTTACGCTATTTCTTTGGTTTGTAGTACAATTTTTAAGGCTTAACATGTTCTGAATTTCCTATATATATTGATAAAAGAAATTAAAAGCCTTTTGAGAAGAGTCAATATTTTATAATAAAAAAAAGGATTGATAATACATTATTTGAAATTACTGTTATCTTCCTGTTCTTTATTAATGTAAGAGTTTATAATGCTTTATATCTGTATAGTTCGATTTGTGGATGTATATGCATACATATTTTCGTGAACATAATTAAGAAAAATGGAATCTGTTGTTCAAATGTAGATGTTCCTGTTTCACCTATTAAATATAATCATATTATGCGTATAATGTATATATGTATCCTACAAATTTTTTCATCTTCAAATTTCTCATAATGCACGTATATTCGCCGTCTAATAATAACAGTTGACAACTTTTTTATCATGAATTTCTACATAATTTTTAATTCTAATAAATGATAAGTCTGACGAAATTCAATTTTAAATTTCTTTTAATTCCATCATTTATCATTTTTCGCAAACTATGATGAAAATCTTCTAAAGCTGCGTAAAATTTATTATTGATTTCTCATCTATATGTTATGATTACAAAATGTGCTGCACTTCAAAACTTGTTAATTGAAAATCAATCTCAAGTATTCAAAAAAACATTGACGTTGTTGAAACTTGTATGCAAAATATTCATGATTAGGTATGGAAATGTGAAGGTATTTCGCTCGAGTTTCTGGTACAATCGTCACGGATGACGTCGTACAACTTAATTATACATATATATAGTCGAGGAAAAAAAGATTACTCTAATATTCTTGCTTTCCCCTTCGACTTTAACCCCAATCAAACAACAGATCGCCTTACTGATATATATAGATGTTAGTGAAATCTACACTAACTACAAAAAATATTTCTCCACCATTGTATTTATTACAGCATTTATATAGTACTAATTCTTTATTCTTTATTCAATTTCGAGTATTCGAGGCATGTTTCGTCTCACTAGATATAATTAATTAAATTCAAATACATATATTTTGTTTCGGTGAAACTATCAAAAAGATACCTCGCCGATTTCAGTGACCATGAAATATGTTGGCAAGATTATCGTTCTGAATAACTTTTTGCTATATGTATAATGGACGCTCTGTTTTAATTTTCGAATTATATACGAAAGTATGTACATATACAAAAAGTGGAAACACAAAAGTATCATATATGTATATATTTCCTTTCCATATTATATACAAAATTGTACATTTGACAAATTTACTAATAGAACACACATCATACTTATCCGTAAGCAACTCTGTATTCATCCTTTTTTTTACATTAAATAGCTTAATCTTCCTGCAATTCAGAAATTTGGACCGAAACTTTTATTATTTTCCCCATTGTTCATAGTTATTACGAAGATATTAAAATATTAAAACAGATATACTTTTGCGTATAACTCGAAAACTAGAACCCATTATATGCATAGAAAAATGTTGTTCAGAACGATCACCTCAACAAAATATTTCAAGGATACCGAAATCTATGAGGTGGTAGCTTTTCGATAAATTAACCTTTATTTCATATCGTTTAGTAAAACAGTAAGGATTCGATTATCCCAACTAATTACATACTTACAAAAAAGGAGAATAATTGAATTTTTTTGATAATCAATCGACTGAAATTGTAATTGATTGTTAAATTAATAATTCTGCTTGCGCATCTATGTAATGACGACTTGAGAAAGATAACTTGGTTGAGGACTATACAGAGAGTATTATAGTTAACTATAGATATTTGGAACATGTATTTGTTTCCTTTTACTGCTCGACATTGCTTGGGCAATAGAATGATCCAGTAAGTGTTCGAATAGTGCAACGTTCGGAAAATCGACGTTGTATTGTACTTTCATATGATTACAAAAAAGTGATATTATAAAAATGAAATGTTATGACTTGCTAAAGAAACGCTTCATTGGAAAAATAAGTTGTAATCATTATAGCTGTGTAGCTTTCCTTACTTTCTTCATATCAAATTCACAAAAGAATAAACTCCAACTTTCTCAGATAATTAAATTCTTAAGTAAATAACGCATCTCATATAAGTGTCCATTACGATTAAATCGCTTTCATTTCTATATCTTTTCCTGAAGGTGATAATGAAAAGAATTAACAAATATTTACTATAATATTTTTAACTAAATTTATCCCGAACTTAAGAAATAAAGTGTGATATCATTGTTGTAATATGGTAGGACACCTATAAAATTAATGGAAATTGCATAATATTTCGCTTAACTATGGTGCACCTAATTTACTAAAAAAAAATTGAAAAAATTTTCTCAACCATCTTATATATAATCGTATACTAATAATTACATGGCTTGCTGCAGGTAATATCTCATAATATAATTAATTGTTAAGCATTATACAGCTTCATAATACAAACTTTCTAATTAATTAAATTGTTAATTACTGTAATAATAAGCATAATTGACATACAATGTAATTGAATTACAGATCAGAACTCTGGAAAAGTAAAATAAATATTTGTGAATAATGCCATATTTATCACTGATAATAATCTTTTTCTGTTTGAAACCTTCACGTAGTCCTTTCCTTCCTTTATCTCTCAATTTTGTTACCTCCTAATTCGCAATTTTTATTCAATTATATTGTACTTTGTAATTGTACTTCAATTACAATTACGAATTGCATTGTAATTCAATTGTTCGAGAGATCGAAATTATGAATTACAATGTAATTGAATACGATGTAATTGAATTATATACAATACTCTGTAATTATAATTCATTGAGTAATACAATTGTAATTTTTTACAGATTCTATACATACATATATACATATGATGCTTCGTTATATCGTCATAAAAGCATAAGTATTAAAAGATACATCATTAATTATCTGTAATAATGCAACATAGATATCTAGTTTCTGAAATAATATAGTATAATATTTCACCAACAGGTATGGAACCTAACGGAAGAACCGAAGATCCTATTACAATCGTATGTACATTATGCAAAACCGCAATATTGTTGCAAACAAGTTGGAAAGCTGTAATGGACACATAACTCTTAGTAGCAAAAGAAACAGCATTTTTGAAAATGCACAATTTTAAAAATGAATTATTATTAGATATTAGTCATAAGTTATTTTAAGTTTAGTTGTAAACTGTATTTAGTCAAATAAATTGATACACAACTCTGCAAATAATGCTATAATTATGTAATAGCTTAGATAGTAAACAGTTCTTGTTTTATTTTTCTAAAAATTGAGGTACGTGAAATATTATGACGTAATATTACCACACTACTAATGTAATGTAACATTACCATGTACAGTTCAAATATTAAAAGTATCATTTTTATTTTTTATTTACCTTTTGCGGTACAACTAACTTTTAATACGTATGTAACTATACTATATTTGAATAATTATAACTAAGTAGTATGAGGGAATAAAATAAGTATGTGTGTTTTTCAATCTTAATAAAAGTCTATATCAATGTTTATCAAAAGTAAGTTAATATAATTTGAATATCTAGTAAGAGAAGAAAGGTCAAAGTCTTTCATTATTTTGTTAGTTTGATGAATTTCATAGTTCTAATGTTAAGATTTAACATTCTCCTCGCTTAAAATTAGATGTATCCAAATTTTATCCTTCAGAATCCAAATACCCATTGAGAATAATATTCAAGAAATCGAGCTTGATACAATATAATTTAGGAAATATTTTTTATAATTCTTTCTACTTTTAATTAAGTTTTCTACAAAAATAAAAATTAAGAATGTGTATTCGCTGCTTATCTATTCCTTTACCTCACAAAAGGGCAGAGAGAAAAACGAAATTTATATAGGAGAAAGAAGCTGAAACCACTTCGCTTTGTTTAACTCTTCAACACTTTCTTGAAAAGTTTGTTTCCTACAGTCGTTATACAACTTGAGGAGGCAGCAAATTGTGTCTTCGCCGAGTGTTAAAATCTTTCTGAATGTTACAAATCGAATAACAAAGTGCACACTATATCTTTTATCATTTCTTTGATAGCAACTTCATAAGCAGTTCTCAAAAGACGTATTGTGAGGATACAGATGTTCTTATGAACATCTGTATTGAACTTAAATGATCCTTATCATTAAACCAGCAAACGTACATATGTGTTTTTTTATGTAATTTCTGCATCTTAATTTTTGCTTCATAATTTGTTTACAGATTATAACTACCGATTAAAAAAAAAAGGAATAGTCTTCACCATGATCGCTTCATATCTATTAGACTAAGAAAAAAAAAAAATTGAATAAAAAAATTGATAGAGGTTGTACAATTATTCTTATAAAATTGTACATATTATAAAATGAAAAGAAATGATACACAAACATACAATATTTAATTAAACACCAATATACCGTCGTACGATATACATTCATTATAGCATGATTATTTAGCTTTAAAATTATTTTAATTTCTCTATAAGTTTTTATTTTTATTTTTCAATTACGTCCTTTTTTTTATATGATGATTTCATTATAGAAATGTACTTTATCATAATAGCTAGCTTCCTTTGTTGCGTTATTGTTAACTTTGTAATTTTGCAAAGTAATATGCAAGGATCAGTTACTACTACGTAATGTGCCTATCATAGCGTAAGATCAGACTGGAAAGATGTGGTCTCCGATACAACCTCGTGCACGACCGATCAGCAAGGATAAAATGTAGGAAGAAAAGAAGATTACAGCCGAAGAGGGTAACGAAAAACGAGCATTAAACGTTAGGCGTACCCCTATAGTGCAGAAAGTATTGATTCGAGGTTACGTTACACGCGTGAGACACTATGTAACAAGTATTATCCACGAACACAAAGGGCACATCCTGTTCGGGTCAAAATTTTGCAAAACAAAAGCGAGATACATTCATCATAACTAAATTTTTAGCTTATATATTTTTTACCTATATGCATATAGCTATTTTTTTATGAGTTTTTATTTTTATGTTTATTTCCACAATAATCTCAGATACAATTACAAAATTAAATAATGACATTAAACGGAAGAAATGAAGATTGAAAAATGTATATTTTTATGGTGTTTAGAAACTTTGAAATTTTATATCTCTCTTTCTTTATTCTTCTTCATACTATCCATTTTTATCGCGCCCTTTTAGAACACAACATTAATCTTACTTCCATTGACCCCGTTTCCGACTCTTCTCAAAATGAGAATTGATTTGGATGTGTTGGAACATTAATAATCTATCAAGTTTATTTACTACAATTATTCATCATTTACTACAATTATTTATTTATTACAATTATTTACTACAATTATTGATTAAATGAATTTTTATTCGGAAAGATTACACGAAAGTGTTACACTTAAATTAATTGCCATATTACCATAAAAATGGACGTTATACGATTCCATCCGTTATTACATTACATAATATAGCTGCTTATGTACGTCACTTATAAATTGCAATGCTTATTTTAGAATGATTTCACTTCGTAAACAGTGCTTTATCCAGCTTTCTTCATATGAAACACCGCAAAATATATACAGTATGGGATTCAAAACAATAATGAAAATCAATTTTAAAATATTAATGGAAAACAGTAAAAAGTTTGAATTCCACTAACAGACGTAAGTAGGTATTCAATTAATAGTTCTCCTCGTTCCACGCTTATAAATATGTGTATTACACTATCTGAATTAATATATTCTAATTAATATATTCCACAATAATCTTGGTAATATTATACAATGCGATATAGCAAACAGTAATAGTAATATCAGTAATATAGAATAAACACTGTAGAGACACACCTCAATCTTTGATTTTCTTTTTAACTACATTATATGATTCCATAATTTAACCTTTATGGAAGTTACAGAAATAATAGTTACAACAAAAAATTCTATCGAATAATTCTAAATAATAATAATGAGTCGTGACAAGGAAATTTATAAAAACTCACTATAATTTTTTTATTTAATAATCTTTAAATTCTTTATTTTAAATATAACTTAAGTAATTAATGTCTAACTTCCAAGAAATTAACTCTATTCAAAATTCAACGTTTCTCAGAAATGATTTGCTACACATCTTCCACTCACATCTTCACGATAAATCATCCCCCTTTCGATGATACCACGAATTATATATTATATTTCTACCTATATATTCACACATATTTTCTTGTCAATTTAGTGCAATAAAAAATCATTATAATCGAATTGTACATATTTTTATCGACTTGTTGCTTTAAATTGTCTTCCATCATTTCACATCTACTCGACACACCCTTATCGAAATGCATGAATGGGTACATGACAATCGATAAACCAATGAAAGAGTTAAACCGTTTTTCATCGGTATCCTTCTTTTTGCAAACCTCGACGTGGCTAAAAATATTTTGCCAACTGGAGCACGATTCGTCCTAGTTCCTCACTTCATTCTGAACTTGTGCAAACGAGACTGAACCGTACAACAAACGTTCGTTTAAATAAAGGCTGCGAGAAAACAATCCAGAAAGAAATAGCAAGCAAGAGAATTTATAATTTAGATAACGATCAGATAAGAATCAAGGTGCTAGAAAAAGTCTAGTATTCTACAAAACTTCAATTAGGAAAATTTCTATAAATGTACAGTTTAATTAACGAGAAAAAGAAAATATTCTAACGTCTTTAAAACTCATAAAAAGTTACATAGATTGGGGTGATAGATTTATGTATATAAAGTATTGTATTTAGTATTGAAAAAAATGATGATATTTTTATGTCCTATATTTCTTTTTCAAAAAATTTGCAGTAGAAGCAAAACTTTTGATGGTTCTATTTATCTATGGTTCTACAGTCCAGAAAGAAAAGATACAAATGACTTCCAAATGTAAATTTCTCTTCTGAAAAGCATGGAATTTCTATTTAATCCATTTTCATCTAAAAATAATACACCTTAATAATATTTATATCTTGAACATAAGCCAGAATGATAAATTCAAGTTCTGTTTCACCTCCTACAGCTCGTTTCAGAACACAAATGATTAGAATGTTAAAATAGTTGCTTCTGAATAAAGTGCAAATAAAAAGATCAATTTCTGAAAATAATTTTTCATTTTTATATTAACTGAATTTATTTTCATTTTTCACGCTGTGTTATCAGCATATTGCGGGTTTTTATACACTTATGAGAAATTTGAGGTTGAAAAAATGCATAAAATTCATATAATATATAAAAATATATGAAATATCCAGAACATTCATAATTTTTAGGACGTGAAACAAATTCTATTTAGATCTTATTTATGATTTGTACAGATAAATACGGGAGATCGATAAAAGTATAAATTTTCATAAAAATCCGTAGTTTATTTATTAGATACAATGTCTCTTCGTACAAATTATGCTGATAACAATTTTAAATTAATACAGAATTAAAGTATCAACTAATTATTAATAATAACGTCGGCAGAATTTTTAATTATCATAAAACTATCCACCACTTCACATTTCATTCCTTTTCCTCGAAATACTACACCTTTTTCTCAATCTACGAAAGGGTTGTATTACCTTACCACATATGAAATGTTATTTTTAGACATATTGGTTTCGAGTATGGAAAGAAGATACGATTCTAGTTTAGACCGATTTCGACGAGAGTGTCTCAGTTACAGGACCATCCCCTTCTTAAACTTCCACTTTAGCTAATTCTCCCCATCTCTTAATTAACTTATTCAATTAGGTTAGTACGAAGTAATTGAAAAAGAAGTTTATAAACTTTATCATTTGATGGCATATGATTTTTACAAATAGGATACATTAACATAATTATCATTTATGAAAAATATTTGCGAAACTAAACGGGACATTCAATTTGTTTAATTAAAAATTCTTAAGTATGTACTAAAAAAGACACATATTTTTACTTAAAAATGTGTCTGTGGATCATAAATCAATTATAATTAATAATTTTATCATGAATAGATTAGTAGTTACAATAACATGATTGTTATTTCAATAATTATGTAAAAAATAAACTATATATAAGAAGACACGTCTTTTTCCATTAATTCCTGTGATTTTTAACGATCAGATTATAATTTCAAAAGAAAGAGGTATTATATGTAAAATGAATCTATCTTCGCCACCACTCACGTAATAACGAACCTTTACAGTGACAAAATTTTTTACGGCATTATGTACTTTCTGAAAACATACTTTTCACACTTGAGACATTTTCTCACGCCACCAAAAACAGCATTATTTTAAGCTCTACTACCAGATGACTCATAACGAATCATGACTAATAACGTAGTAAAAAAACAGTCTTAAATTTTTATATTAGAAAGATAAATCATATCCAATATCTCAATATGCTTAATGATCTAGAAACAAGATCTTTGTATGTAAGTATAATTTGTATAATTATTTTTAATGATATTTGTCCCTAACATAAATATATAATATATAGCAAAATAATAATAATACAATAACACATCGTAACAATGTATTATATAAAATAATAACATAAAATTCAATAGAAATAATTTTAAGAAAATGTGTCGAAATGAAACAAGCCTTATGTCATTAACCTTTTTACGTAAATGTTTATAAAATTATGCTCGATACTATCTTTTGGAAAAAGTTTCGATTTCTATATTTGTAGTAAAATAAGCGATAAGTAATATTATATAGCTGCGTTTTAAGGGAATAAAGATCAATGTTCTGGGAACAAATTGTTTAAAAGCTATTAGTATAATAAAATATCAACATTATAAAACTGCATAAATTGAATCAACAATCCAAGATAAGAAGAATAATCTATGCAATAAGTGAATAATCCAAGTTTATAAGTATTTTGCAACACATAGAAACGGTTGCTCGTGCAGCCCATACGTATCATATGAATTTGGCTTTGCAACTATACTTCCGCCCTTTAAATGCTTACGCACTTAAATGACGTGGACCCTTCGCGCATAAATGACCCCGTTTATGATGACGTCACCCACGCTCGCAATGAGGGAGAAGGGAACATTAGGAAAGTACGAATAATATATTTTCTATGGTGTATTTAACGTGTTAGAAACTGGAACTTTATCACCTATCAAGATACCTCTTCCACTTTTTACCCTTAATATACCACTCCTACGATATCAATTCTTTTTCTAATTAGATTAAAGTATTACTTTGCATTAGGAACTGTTTAATGTTCAGACGTAATTGATCAATACATAAATGTTAAAAAGAACAGAACATAAAACTGATGAAAAGCTAACTACCCACCAATCTCGATGATCTTTGGATATGTTGTAGAAATGGATATTTTGAATAACTTGCTCCTATGCATGTAAGAAGTGCTCATTTAGTTTCTGTGATATTCGCAAAAAATTCCTGGTGCCGCTACGGCGAATTCTGCCTATAGTTGTGCGTCTGTGTAGTATATGCGTCAGTTTGGTTGCCTGCCGCTTATCTTCTGTTTATAAACGAGGGTCGAAAGAGCTTAAAGACCTCGTGCGCAGCGTGAATATGCGACGTTGTAAGAAACGTCTGTTGCAACTTATAATTCAATTAAAAGTGTATATCATCAATGTATTGGGTTTGGCTTCGGCTTAGACTCTTCAATCCGGCCGCCACGAGGCAACGCTTGCGTAAAATAACAACAAATTAATTATAAAAATAGTAAGCGAATAAATAATTGATATTATTTTACGAAAGGAATAATTATTTTTATTTCACGGAAGCGTAGCCGGCCGCCTCATGGCGACCTGATTGAAAAAAGTAACTCAAACCCAACACATTAATGATGTTCACATTTAATTGAGTTATAACAGACATTTATTATAGTCTTGCATTTCACGTTGTGCACAAGGTCTTCGAAGAAACACGAACTCTCGTTTATAAACAGAAGATAAGCAGTTAGCGGCCGGTAGCTAAACCGACGCATACACTGCCACAAACGCGCAACTATAGGCAGAATTCATTGTGTGGTACTGACAGTTTCTTGCAAATATCTCGACACTAAGCGAAACCGACGCTAATATGCATAGGAAAAAGTTGTTGGAAATCGTGTCCCTCAGCACGTATTAAAAAATCATCGAAATCGGCGCATAGTTAGCTTTTCTGCGGTTTTACCAAAAAGAACAAACGTGTAAAATACTGTACAAATATTTTTATACACATTGTACACGCATATGTTATATAACCGTTGATAAGTATTCACTTGATAGATTCACGGTAATAGTACATACACATATATGAATTTTATTAAATTTGTAAGCAAATTACAAATTGCGGACTAAAAGTAATTTTTACTATTCGAACCAATGCATTGTAAGTTTAAATTTCGTTTAAAAAGCAGCAATAATGCAGATGTACATTGTTTAATTGAATTACAATGTAAATTAATTTAGAATTACATCGTGTTTATTTACAGTTTGGAATAACGTCGCTGGTCCTGGTGTTAATAGAAAAAAATCTTCGTATGATTTATAATTCAGAAAATATAAATAGTTCAGAGCTTTTCAACAAAATAGTTCCGCAAGTTCCGACAAGACAACGAATGTCAAGTAAGTTATAGCACGTTATTTTTCGCCGATTTCAATAACTTTTGAGTATGTGTCAAGAACATGATTTTGAACAGCTTTTTATTGTTTCCGCCTTAGCTTCAAGAGATTCGCAAAAAAACTGTCGGTACTACTACAGTGAATTCTGCCCATGATTGTGCATCCGTGATAGTTTATGCGCTAGTATTAGTTCTCGGCCGCCTTACGACAATGAGATAAAGTAAAGCCTAATCCAAACCTAATTCTTATCTTTTGTTTATAATATATATAGATTTGGGTTAGGTGACATTTTATTCGGCCATATTTTTAATATGTTGTCACGGATGAAGAATTATAGACAGGATTCACTGTGGTGGTGCCGACGGAAGTTAGGGCCATGCGACGGTTCTATACATTTATATGTATAGGAAAGAATTGTTCAAAATGTTGATTTCTACAATATATTAAAAAATCATACATCATCAATGAGGTGAGGGACATATCGATAAGTACCTAATATTCTACGATGTACAGCTGTAACGATGATAAAAAATAAAATAATTGTAAATTATTTTTCCCATAAACTTCTGATTGAATTACACTCTGTCAGAAAAAGGTGACCGGACATTTTTGAGCGGTAGTGTACTTACTTATATAGTATGAAATCAAAATCTCATCAATGTTTTATAAGAGCATACATTATGATAAAAAATATTACTGCAGTATTAACATCGTACTTAACATTAATGAAAGGTCCATTTCATGAAGACAGGTTTATTGATCATTAAATCGTCGTATAATAACTGATTCAATGCGTCTTCATTGATACTCCTCGTGATAGTAATGGTGTACTATGCTACTATAAAATTAAACGTGATAAAAATCTAACGATATATTATTATGTCACCCTGTATAGCAATAAGAAGATAATCAAATGATTACCTACTATCTTACGAATATATACTAGTGACATAGATACATGTTCCGCGTACTTGCTAGATGAATGTGTTTTCCTTGCGTAAACAGCCATCGTTTACTGATAACCTATACTGTTTACCGGAAACAAGACTCTTCTAGACAGAATAGCTCTTCCTTTATTCCGTCGTGAAATAAAGGAAAAATAGAACAACGTACGGACTAAAATATAAAAAATTCTTTGTGTATAACCAGATATGTATATTTTTAATTGATATTCACAGGCTAAGAATTGTAAATGTCGTTGATGTGAGTACATAGTATAATCACAACTTCAAAAGCTATAATCATCTTCAGTTATGATGCAGGTATTTAATTGTGACTACATTTGACCTCTAAAAAAGAATGCTGACTCAATTAAGGAAACGCATTTAATTTAACTTTTAAATAACTAATCAGATGCTGACCAGAAAATTGTTATACGTATATAACTGTTCAAATGTAATATAGTATATATTATGTGAAAATAATTTAGTGTTAATAGTTTATATTGTCCTTTAAATAAAGTGATACAGCTTTCTATAAAGTCTAATCTAACTCTGCTGCATTGCTCGAATTTTTATATATGTACATACGTATTTCAATCTTACTTTTGTTTTAGCAAGCAAAAAACATTTGGAATATTTTAAGATGTTTAACATAAAATTAAAGCGAGGAATCGTACATATCAATAAGGACTTGTTCATATCTTGTTCAAATTTCAGATATTTGTTAACGTTAAAAGAAACACAACTAAGTTGAAAAGAATAGAAAGACCGGAACAAAATTAAAAAGAAAGAAATACTTTAAACAATTAACAGTAAGCTGCAAGTTCAGTTGAATCCTACTAATGGATACCAATTATTTCTACTAACTACAATAAATTCAAAGAAAGATGACTACGAGAAACTTAATCAGTCATCGATACAAATTAACGTTATTTCCTAAATCCAACATTGGCATCGACATTCGTTCCTATTTAAATTTCAAAAGTCGGTGATCTTCAAATCAATGATACGTTATAGATAGTTGGCATCGCGAGACGATTCAATGAAACGTAGTGACCCGTAGAATTCGTGAGCAGATAAACAACGATAAAAATAAATGCGTTATATATGAGCACAAATACTTTTCTGCGAAAATGGTGCGTGAATATAAAGAAAAATGAATGAGAATCAAAGAGAAAGTGACGCACAGAGGACTATTTTCAAAGAGCTGGTCAAAAAAACCTAGAAGATATTCTCAAAATATGTGCACATGTATGTTCTTATTAAAAGCTTGTGCCATCTATATATTCTGCGTCAAAATAATAAATTACATTGCTTAAATGTAATTTACATAGAAAAATAATTTTACGCAAATATTCTAAGAAATATTAGTTTCGATATAAAACATAATATTCAATTAAATGTTGATAAGTATTTAGCATTTCTTTTTTTTTTTTAATAGTACTTAAATAGTTAAGTGAAGTAAGAAAAGTATTACAAGAATGATAGCAAAAGTAAAAGTAAAACTGATAGTAGCAGATTAATGCGATTCTTAATTTCTAACTTTGTAATTTGTTACTTGAATTATAATTTTCAAATTTAAAAACACCCTATTTTCAATAAGAGATGCTCAAAATAAAAATTTGTTAAAAATTTTCAGTGTTACAAAATGAAATTTTCCATTTGAAACAAGTACTAAAATATGTCAAACACTTAAAGAAAGAAAAATTAATTCATTTGTAACATTGATGCCAAAATATTGTCAGTTTACCATAAAAAGAAACAAACGCTGACATTGAATGATAGATGTCATCGTTTGTCTGAAATAATATTTTACGTATCTATTGTATTGCCTCCAAGTCCAGCCATAAGTAAAAAATTAACATTGTAAATATAATGAAGCTGTTAAAAGCCTAATTGTAAAAGAGAGGTTAAATTACGTGTTAAATGTTATAAGGATCTAAAAGATTAATAAAATTCTGATTGAAAAAAATATGAACATATCCCGAATAACAGCATGTAACAGTACATACATAAAAATTTCACGCTAGGGTATCGGTATAATAAAATTATAAAAAGAATTCGAGTAAATATATAATACGTGACATATGATCAAACGAAGAAAGTCAGTTTATCAGTCATTATTATCAGGCTATTAAATGTTGATTATTTTTTCGAACAATTTGTACGTTTTCTGGCGAAATGGATATTCTAATACTTTCGTAATATTCATTCTCAATAAATTCACAATAAATTTGTATACATCTGTATCAAAATTACATTTTATTTTGCCAGAGTATTAAAATGCCACGCTATGCGACGTACGCAACATCAACTCCATACATATTTACAATATTTAGATATATTTCGATAGTGCCTGCAATTCTAGCAAAATTGCTTTTTTGGAAAGTTTCAATTCTTCTACCGCGATATAACAGCAAACGTGATTGCACAGGTTTATATGTTTCCTGTTAAATTAAAGTGCATCGAGGACTGTTACATGTTAATGCAATGTATTCTTCCCTTCTTTTCATTATACCGTAGGCCGATCGAATTATGTATGCTCAGTTAAACATACACGTACCTAACCACGTTTGCTTCAATTGAGAAAACAGTTCGCAGAAACGAACGGCAATTAGATGATTTTATTGTGGATTAGATATTATACTTAGATCATATGTTGCCTTGTTATTTATTGCGTTAATTCTTAAATTAACTCAATATCACTTTGGAAGCTTCTCTTTTTCTATGGATTACATGTGATCTTGGTATTAAATGCATAGGTAACTAATTAAATTTTATTAACAAAATATGGACGTTTCTTTTACAATTATGTTCCTCAAATCACAAAAGTTTCTGAATAATATACATATATATATACTTTTTTATTTGCTTTTATAGCAAAAATCTATATTATCGTAAAATACATGTAATCGAAGAAATAATACAGAACTATACTACTATAATACTGTACATTGTACATTATATTAAAACACCGCTGAAATACCACTCGTAACACTAATTTTGGAAGAAATAAAAAAATAAGATTAGTAAAAATTGATGTATGTACAATTACTGTTTATATTCGCACTCTATAAAACAGAACAATTTTTTTAAAAAGGGATCGAATGATTTGACTTTTTTCTTTTTTTGATAAGCTAGAAGGTTTAGTTTATGTATAACACATAAATTTCCAAAATGTGTTTAAATTTTCATTACAGAGCCATATAAAAAAGTTGTAGAAAGTCTTTAAAAAAGTTTTTTACGTCACCTAGTAAATAAATTCTTCTAACTTCTAAAAAAAAAACTCAAGTCATTTGGTTCAATTCTGAAAATGTTATTCTGTTTTAAAGAGTGTATATCATATGTACATCTACGTAAGCGATTCTCCTATTCAGCACAACATTTCTATCGTACTTTCTCCTGCATTTATTATGTCTTTTATTTTCATCGTTATCCTCATTTTAAACTATATGAAATAATTACCACACCGAATATGTGCGTATCTATAATTAAACTTTCCAGAAGTAATCACAATAAGAAAAAGTTTTCTTAAAACTGATCGAATCAAACGATTTTTTCAATAGTTAAGAAACATATGGAAACACAATTTACTATATTTCCATGGATACATATGTTCTTCAGTAAAAAAAACTACGAAAATTGAAAACTCTACTATCAAAACGATACGTGTAACGTTTGACGATATTCACAAAATATAATATAAGTAAAAATATATTCCACTAGTTTATTAAAAATATCCAATTAATATATGCAGATACGTAATACGAAAAATCTATAATAATTTACCATAGATTTACCAATATCAGGGGGGATTATGTAGTCCAAAATAATATTAATAATAATGTAAAAACGAGGAATAATATAAATTGTGTTTAAAAGTAAATATACGAAAATTTAACTAATTTCTAACTAGATAGGAACAGACAATCGACCGCGGATTACATATCCTAGATAACAAAATATAATAAGTTGAAGATTGATGAATTGATTGAATAAATTGATAAGTGGAGTAAAACTTTGTATTTAAAGCTTCGTTTTGACAAAAGGGAAGTTTGGAAAGTGGAGAAAGTCGTTTTGGAAATATCGGGTCAAAAAATAATTCAGTACACATGTACTCGAAAAATTGTTTAATTCTAACATATTTTATCAATAATGAGACTACAGGCGCAAAAATTTTATTTCACATTTTCGGCTTATCTTAACATGTAATATAACTTCCTGTTAATTGTTCACTCAGATGCAGTCAGAAATTAGTTAAATACAGATGTTACTTGCCATGTTTCCAAACTCTATCTACTCAAAAGTAAAGCCTGTAATTTTGTTACTCTTGACTTTCTTCTAATTTCGAGCTATGGAATTTCTCTGACATCAGCTATACCACAAATCTAAGCCCACAGTATAATTCTTATACAATATAATATATAGTAAATGGTTTAAGCAATCTTGTTTATTTTCATTTATCCCTGATGAAATGATAATTTTATCAAATATATTTTCTCGTACCATTTGCATGTTTAATGTTTTTTTACAATATTCGCACACTTTGTACAGAAATTTTACCTTTCATAATAACACTTTGAAATTCGCCTAAATACACATCGGTAAATATCGATAATGCAGATGCTACTAATAATTATCGGCAAGCTATCGCCACGATAAACATCGATTTCAATATTTATCGGTTCATATAAACCATTTAATCATTGACATTTCTGGTAACTTTAAAATACATAGACTCTCTTTTACAAGATACATTGCTCACAAATAGTTGCAAAGTAGAATTTAATTAAGAAAAGTCATTTTTCTGGCTTATTATCATCCTGCGACAAGCATCGTTTACCATAACGAAGCAGACGTATTTAATAACTGAACTTTGCGAGCGACTGGATCGATCGAACCGTCTCACTATACCAACATATTAAATTGACGAATGGGTGAGTTTGAGCATACTGGCTGCTTCTATTGGGATTGAGAGATATGTGAATCTATTGTACCGGAAATCATCCAAACCACAAAGTAACAAACCTGTAAATGATAACTGTTTTATTCGATACACTACTATTCATTTTTAAAAACAAATTCAATTATCTTCTTAAAATAAATTGTATATAATTCGAGAACAAATAATATTTACAATACTTATAATTTACAAAACTATTTGTTTATTAGCAGATAGTATATATCTATCGATATAAACATCTTTTTATATAAATAATTTAGTAAATTAACATGTATTATCTCAGATAGTAAATACTTAAAATAAATTATTATATTTAATACTTAAATATAAAATAGATAGAAGTGAAAAGAACCTGTCAGATTCAAAGATATATTTAACGAAATGTAGAAGTTAAAAGTATAACTATTAAAGCAAAAAGAAGCTGAAAAAATAGATATTTATTTTATTGTATATTTTATTGTAGCAAAACTAATTTTGAGATCAAATAGGAAGATAACTTTTATAACAGGGGATTAATTGACAATATATTGAACTTTAAAACTATCCATATATGAAAAATAGGAAATGTGACATATCTTCTTCCGCAGTTTTCTTTTATTGTTAGCATGTTATTGTTATTACATAGCAAAAATATAATTTCCCTTATAATTTTCTGACATTTACGTCACTTGATGACTAAAAGATAAATAAGAAGAAATATTTTAACATAAAATAATTAAAAGGGGGGATGACTTGATACATTTACAGACACAAGTCTTTTGAAAGTAGAAAATATATCTACGATGTTTTTTAAGAAATGAATAATATTGACATCACTCTTATGTTAATTTAATTTAAGTAATACTAGTGTGCAGAAAGAATAATCTTATTAATACTTTTGTAATGTTCACGAAGATGATACAAATACATAATCTCAAAGTCAAATGAAAATATAGGTTTGATGTGAAATTGTATCAAACTACTTATTACGTTTTTACCAATGACTTTTAAAAAGAACAAATAAATATCTATTAAAAATCTAGCCTGTATAACGTTTTTTAAAGCTGCGTTTGCTATTAAAAAAATGTTTTAATATAATAAAAGTATATTATTAGGGATATATTTTATATGATATCTTGAATTCAATTGGCTAAAAAACAATAGTTAGATAACATCCTAACTAGATTATTAATACCGCGCTAGACAAATAAATGAACTTCGTTTCGAAACGTTCTTGTGTTCTGATTAATTTTGTTACCCTTGAGGGTGTTCAGGCTGCTCACGATGCATTGCGCTGCATCTGTTGCAGCTGCTCTCAGCGTGCAGTATCTTTAGAATTCCCCTCTGTTTCTTTGTCGCACCGCGCTTTATTCGAGAACTTTCTTTTTTAGAAAAACTCCAGGAAACTACTATCACGAAATATATCATACAGAAAGCTACCTAACTTTTCCTTCTCTTTCTCCTTTTCTCTTATTCTTACAAATTTTCTTACAAATAAAACAAGTTGCTTTTGTTAATAAGCCAAATGCTTTTTCATTGCTTATAATTATCCTAAGATACAATACGTATAAAATAATTTTTGTAAACATACGTATGTGTATTTGTATAACACATTACGACAATAAAAAATGTCTTTTTTTTACAAACCAAATACATTTCACGGATCGTTTATTTTATCAAAAATCTTTCTAATTAACAATTTCATACAATTGTCAATTATTTTATTTGTCAATTATTTACATTTTACCCCAAACTTAACTTCATCCACTAATATTCCAATTTGCCATAATTTGTGTACAGTTCTATCAGAATTCATATTTTAGCAAAATTATATTTGATATAGAAAGATGGCTACGCAATTTTGATAAGATAGCTATTATGAAATGTTTGATATCTGAAAATTAAATAGGTTTCATCAGCAACTCTTTCAACGCGTCACTCAGTATATTCATTTTACGCGACACGGCTAAACACGTCGAACGGACGAGGTCGAAGGTTACGATTCAACGAAAGCGGGAATTATCTCCTTCTTGTTGCCATTGTTCACAATTAGCCTTTGTTCGTCGCGCAGAATGAGATACGCTTCTGGGGCGCGCCAGAATTACATTTCAATTTATAGCCCGAGTATTTTTCAGCCGAACGTTGGTAAAAGTACAAACTGCGTCTCGTTTCATGTCGCGTTTCTTTCAATCTATACTGGCAAAGTCTCCACGCGTACAACATTCTTTTATCCCTTTCGGATAAGATTACAACGTTTACTTCTGCATAAAGAAATTCGACAAAGAAGAAAAAAAAATTTCCCATAAAAAAAAAATTGGAGAAGTGTAGAGAAACACTTTACGTATTATTTATTTTTAAAACGTTCAAAATTAATCTATAAAAAGAAGTTAATTTTCGAGATCTTTTCAATATTTTGGATTTTCTGTAGTATTATAATTAGTATATAAATTTGGAAATTGAGAAATTTAGACTAAAACTGAAATTTTTAATGACAAAGAAGGTAAAACAATATCTATTTTAATCTAATTATGATCCAAAACTTTTTTCTCAAAAGATAAATAATTAAAACTTAAAAATTTCAAATAGATAAATACACTTAAAATATTCTAAAAGTAAATTAAATTCCTTTCAGCAAAGATTCACCTAACTAAAACTTCATAATTGTCTCATTAACAACTAATTGCTAATCTATTGTAATTTTCTTGTAACTAGGAGTTTAATTCAGGTCAAAATTATTAATTGAAATCATTATTTTTTATTTGCTAGGAACTTAAATCATAAACGTAGAATGTTAATGTATAACACTAGAAGCTAGTGATAAATTGCGGTATGATATAGTAGAATATAGTAGAATACCGATACAGTAGAATACCATACACCACGATGCACACACGTGTTGCATTTAACAACCGTAGAAATTCGTAGCGAAACAAGTGTGTCGTAACTCAATACTAGCCACTTTCATCGGCTAGCGCGCGAGTTTTCAGGATTGAGTTACGCCTCATGTCCGTCCACCTTGGAAAACTAACGACATTACATAAATTCTTCCAAGAAGCTGACACGATCGACTAAGAACGACATTTGATGCTCTTGTATGAGAACATATGTATCTCGTTTGAGTACGTCTGTTTGGAAATAGTAAGCACATATAACTTGATCAAAATATGCTTCTAAGGACAAAGCTCATTACTCATTGTTGTTTGTCAAATTGTTTTGTTTCATTGATATCCAACTGGAGATTTTATATGTACTTAGCAAAAGAATTTAATAAATAATGAGAAATATAAAACATGATAATAATACTAGTAATTATGTATTGGTTGTATATATGATTAAATACAAGTTATATCTACATACGGTTTTCTAACTTAACGGTCATCTAACTTAACAAAGAAACTGAAAATGCATTTTGTCATAAAATTATTTATATTTACATAACAACACAATTATTATTATTATTGTATATTTCTAACAGGAATGGAAAGAATTGAAATCTTGGGATAAAATTAGATCAAAAATTATATAACTTTTCAATTTTCTCAACATCAAGAAGATAATAGAATACTGTTGATGCTTAGGAAAGACCTACAAGATATTAATACATACATTGATAAAAATATAATATTAAGCCTACTATTTTTTATCTCACGTAGGTATAACACTATGTGTATCTTTCGTAAGGTGAAAATGAATAAATTATATCATAATTTATCAATATGTGTCTTAGCGTGTCGAGAGACTTCGCAGGGCTAATATTTTTACCATATCTAATATTCCCTATTTAAGAGGAGCACGTTTACTTTAGTAACTGACTATATATAATATGTATATAATTCAATAATAACTAAGACGCGCTTTATCCCATATAATAAATTGCTGTCTTTATCAGAACCTTTGCTTCGTGTTTTGTAATAAGTACGTAATATATCTGACAATGTATTTATGATAACACAAACACAAATGCGTAATTCTTGTTTCGAATACAAATGAACAGAAATGGAGGAAATAGCAAAAAACGATCTTTAATTGTACTACGTAATATTTAAGTAAAAACCAGCAATTGCAATTTTCTCTAATTTTTTATTCAAAACTGCATTTTCACAACTTCCTATTTCCTACCATATAAAGGAAGCAAGTCTTCTTTCGAAGTATTAGTAGTAAATAGAGTATAAGGGGAAAACAAACATGGCCGTGAAATGCTAATCTAAATAAGCATTGCGCCAAGTTTGTAGAAATTACGTAAATAAACAGAAGAAACTGCGGCCAATCGCTATAACAAAAAGGATGGTCATCACTCCACACGTGCAGTTTCTAATGCGGAATTTTCTCAACGATGACATGCTACTATGCTCTATAAAACGATCTTCCGAGTCGTTCTCAGGAAAAATCGTTCAAACGAGAGAAACATCTTTCTTCCCAAGAAGATCCGTTGCTTCCTGTGCCCTCATTGTTCGCGTTTCCAGCGGTTTTGCACGGCTGAGTGTTGCTAACCGTCAGTCGAGCAACAGTAAAATATTCAACAAAGTTGACTAACAAATTAGGCTAGTAATTGCATTTTCAACGACACCACCCGTTTTCTCATCTTGCTACGAACTATTAATCATTGCACATATACAGTGATGTTTACAAGTTTTGTAGAAAAATGAAGACATTGGCTAATCGGACACATGAATAACCAAAATGTAATTTCGTTTCGTCAATTATCAATTTATCGATAACAATCAGTACACCTAATAAAGTATAAGCACCTAATATAAATCGAGATAAATTTTATTGCTTGAAATAACATATTATACAAATATTTCGTAATTTAATTAATAATTCTATTTATAATAATGAGTTATATTTTCGTGGCAAAAAAATTAACTGAATAGATAATACTTTCCTTATATTGATATATTGATATTATATCATAAAAAATATTTATTAGACGAAAACAGTTTGGGAAATAGATTTTAATAAAATATACTGTACTACTGTAAACTGTAATAAGTATTGTATAATTTTGACTGCTGTGTTGTAAATCAGAATAAAAATGTTTAAGAATTGTTACTCTATTTGTAATTAACTTGAAATTGCGAGTAACATTAGAATTTATTTCGCCGAAAAATTATTTTAAGGTAACCTACATCATACTTGACACTGCTACAAAGTGGAATCGTTTAATTCTAATTATAATTATCTTTTAGTACAAATAACAAGATAATCTGAACATATTTTTCTCTAATGTATCTATAAATACGTGTACCTAAATTATCAAAATAATAATTATGTAATAACGTACTAATGATAAACGAATACTGTTTATTGCACTTAACATTTAGTAATACTGATAATGGCAACATGTTGAAACGTGTAACGAACATCCTCTTTACGGAAGATTAAAATAAGCAACTGAAAATATCGATTTAAGTGGCATTAAAAAATATGAAAATAAAAATACACTATGAACTTGATTATTATCGAGCGTATAAGGTTCTATAAAATGTGGCTTCCTTCTATGTTACTAACTTAACAAGATTATATATGATATGTTGACATTGATGGCTATTTGTATTTGAAAACATATCAAGAATAAAACATTCATTCAGGAAAATATTATTACAGAAGATATGCTATCTAGCATACTTGAATATAAGACGAATATCTAAAATTTTAAAAAATATTTTATCACTTTATATTACGAGAAGATACTGACGATGTGTTTGATAGAACTGTCAACGAGTCTGCTCAAAGGGATATATTTTATAAAGGGTGCAATGGCATCGATTGAAATTCACGTGTCAATCACGTGCAAATAAAACAAGTAGTTATACAACCTATGCTTTACATAAACCTCGCCCCTTAATTTACAAAGAAATTAATCTTACAATCAACAAAAAAAATTCCATAAACCAAGAATGAAAAGATAATGAGAACTAATGAATCTTCTCGGACTCTTGAATACAAGCTATCTTATAGACGTAAATAACTGACAGTGCTCTGTGATATTATCTATCATTGCGCAATCTAGCGATTTCGAAAATTGCAACAGTAGCACAGTCTTTCTGTCAGACCATAAAAGCCACCGAACATTCATAACAGCGATTCCAACTCTCGTTGGAGATTAAATAAATACTAAACGATTCGTATCAAGAGGATCATCGTTCGTTTTACCAAAAATGCTCAGAAAAAGATAGTGGAACTCACCGAAATACTTGTCTGGCTCTAGGCCTGAATCTTTGTCTAATCCGCATATGACAAAATAATCCGCAAATCTCTGAGGATGTTGCTCTGGTCCGCGCATTATTCCCAAACTCCCGTTCATCTTACCCGGAGAAAAAGATCAGATACGGCTCACCTCCGCGGTAGACGAAGAAGCACCCTCACGAAAACGATTTCCACATTATGAACCTCCACGAAACTGTCATTTCACGCGACAGCGAAACAACAGCTGATGTTGACGCGTACAGAACGTAACGCACGACTCCGCGGAGTGCGGATCTCTCGCCGCGAATAATTGATCTTTACTTTGTCACGTGAACTTGCCTACAAATCGATTCTCGTAGTCGGGGCTGAAAGCTGGCGCGTAATTTTAAATTATTAAGTCCATCCGAATTTACAAATTAAAATACCGAATACATACAAATAAATCGTTTCATCATCATTTAGATTTCTATATTTCTTCATTTTTATTTGATTTGAATTTGTTCAACGAGTCCGAGTATTGGTTGATGTTCATCGAGAAATAAAATTTATTGAAAAATAAAACTTATAATCTTTATATAAAACAGAATGCCTACGCTATTATTTTCCAACGTTATTTTTGTAAATGATAGTTTTGTGAAAAAGATAAAAAAGGATAAAGTTTCACTATGGTTTAAATAGATTTTTTAAAAGATAATTTATACAATTGTTTAGAACACTATGAAGTAATAATTTGAACAATTTGTACATATTATATATATATATATAATAAAACAACTTTTATCTTGATTTCTAATCAAATATTTTTGTACAAACATAAATAAAAGCAAAAATTAATTATTATCACGTGATAAAAAATGTTCAAGGTTTTTTGGTACAATAGTAAATCTGGTTATTTATTCGCATAAAATACAAATTTAAGAAAAAATTTGTGATTGCTTTATAACTTTATATAATATTACATTATATGTTATATATTATTTTCATTTTGTCTCAGTTATGGTCATGAAACTTTATCTCTTTTTCGAGGATTATTATATAAATCATAGATGAGAAATAATGAAACAATTAATATATGTGTGTGTAGTATGAGTACATTTCGCGTTGGTAAAACTGATAATTTATCGCGCCATCTGTATAATAGTGCATTAATGTTTGTTCACTCATGGACAGGTTAGATTTGTGCAGTTCAAGTTAAATTTCTTTCAATACAATAATATAGTAAAAGAGTATAGGATTTTCACATTTTTACGGATGATGGAGGAAGTTGACAATATAATCATTCATTCATTGCGTCAAATAGGCTGGTAAGATCCATTTTCTGCGACGTTTTATGCATTTAATAAACTCTTGATATCTGATGTCAACCGGTTTTATATGACTGAAAGTGGGCGGTGATGTTTATGTGAATTATATTTTATACTTCCAAATAATAATTTGTAATTTATTTTATCAAACAGGAAGACATTACGATATTACTTTAAAAAAAAAATATATATATATATATATAGATCGCGACATTGAAACAGTGTTTCCAAATACTAAATGATTAATAAATAGTTGCAAAAGTCTGATATAATTTATGAATTAATTGCAAGATTGTATAGAAAAATTTATTTCGATTTGTTCTACATGTATATTGCAGAGTATATCAACCTAAATAATATTTATTTGACACATATGTTATGTAAATTACATTACTTAACTCTGCTTTAGCAATTCAAAATTAAATAAAGTATTATTCATATAAAAATACTTTGCAAATTTTTAACATCAATTTTTTTAGTGACATAACAGAGAATATAACAAATCTCAGTGGTTTTAACACAGAATTGGTAGTAGAGGCAACGGTAAAATGTTTAGACATAATAAGACCAGGACTTGGATTATCAACAATTTTACCTATAAATATGGCAGCCAGATTTCGACTAG
Organism: Bombus pyrosoma; assembly: GCF_014825855.1. Taxonomy (NCBI): domain Eukaryota; kingdom Metazoa; phylum Arthropoda; class Insecta; order Hymenoptera; family Apidae; genus Bombus; species Bombus pyrosoma. Next base: position 10,585,258 of record NC_057777.1, on the reverse strand, counting down.
GTGCTACACTTGCTCAAGCATGTTCAGTAAGATTTTATAAACATATAAATTATTTATGCAATTTTGATATTTTAATTTTATTGACATCTTATTTCTAAATTTAGGAATTAGGGTACAAAGGTGATATTGGTTACCAAACATTTTTATATAGCTCAGAAGCAGACCTAAGGAAAGTTTTCATGTTTCTTATTGAAAAATTACCAAAAGAAAGTGATAAACCTCTAAGCGAACCTGTTAGCAATATTGCATTACTAGAAAAATCTATAGCAACAGCAATAGCACAGAGTCTATCAGTTTCATGGTTACCACATTATTGTCATACAAAGGGATTTAGAAATAGAGGACGAGCAAGAATCCCTTATAAATCTGTGAATTTAGAAGTTCCAAAAATGGAGAGTAAAGAAGGTAATATTGCTTACATTTAATGTATTTTAATGTTATAATAATATTTTGATTAGAAAATTTTGTTTGTTATAGAATATCAAGATTATTGCATACATTATCTGCAATCTGTGCCTGAGCAAGTGCAAAATGAATCATCACTTCTACCTTCTTTGATATCTTACAATGCAAGAGCTCTTCATACACATTCAATGAGTATTCTTGATCAAATAAATTGGTTAAATAAACAATATTGCGATAAAATTATTGACGCTAATATATCTGGTGATGTTAATTTTCTGAATGGGAATTCAATAAAAGATAGAACATTACCTTCCAAAGTAAGCTTCAAAAATATTGGTAACGATGTTCACATAGTCTCATTCTAGACTGTTTTATTAATTTTTTATTATTTTTCTGTATATAGCAACCTCAGATAAAAGATAATGGCACTAAAGAAACTAAGATTATAGAACAAAAAGTATTAAATAAGATGGAAAAACAAGACTTACAGATAGAAAAAATAAAAATAGAATGTGAGTGTTCTAGAAATGACATAGAAAAATTGCAAGATGCAATCAAGAACCTAAGTACCAGTGTAGCACAAGTAACGATAAATTATCAAAATGAGGAGAAAGAGTTAACAATTAATGAAGAACAAAAAAAGATTAAAGCAAGAATTTATGATCTATTTCAAGATGGCGAAGAAAATATTAAGAAACTAGAGGCGGCAATTGAAGTTACTACAAATAAATTAATCAATTTAGGTAATCAGTGGGAGAAACATAGAGTGCCTCTAATCCAAAAGTATAGACAAGAAAGAGAAAAGCATTCTACTAAAGCTGTAAGTACTATCATCTTAATATAAAATAAAATTCAAATTAATCACATAAATTCAAAATTTCATGTATTGAATATTATATTTAGAGTGCAAGTCAGAAGAAGCTTGATGATATTAAGTTACTAAAAGAGAAGGAGAGAGAATTACAAGAAGAATGTCGTAATAAAGATCAACAATACTCACAATTAGTAATCGAAGTTCAAAAACTCCCTAAAGAAGTGAATAGGTCCGCATATACTCAACGAATTTTAGAAATAATTAATAATATTAGAAAACAAAGAGATGAGATTAATAAAGTATTAGCTGACACGCGTGAAATCCAAAAAGAAATTAACACACTTACAGGCAGATTAGAAAGATCCTTTACTGTTGCTGATGAATTAATATTTCGAGATGCAAGAACGAATGAGGCATCAAGAAAAGCTTATAAATTATTGGCCACACTTCATTCTGATTGTAGTGAACTCGTAAGTTTAGTAGAAGAAACAGGTGCGACTATAAGAGAAATAAGAGACTTAGAAGAGCAGGTAAATATCGTATAGTATAAAGGTAATAATATCTTTGAAGATGACTTTTATATTGCTGTCAAATTATTGAAACTTAATATAATTAGAGTGTTACAATGGATTTTAGATTGATTCTGAAGCTACAAAAAATGTTGGAGCAAATTTGGAAAGGATAACTGCTGATTTGAAACAAATGAAACAAGAAACAGCAGAATTAACGGCACAATTACAGAGTAAAACTTCGTGATTTTTACATAATCTGTGATATTACGATATATTATTTGTAATAACAACGACCAGGTAAAGTTCCATTAACACTTTGACTGCCACGTTGGTCATATATGACCGGCCACGGTTTCTCCTGTGACGCCACGGTGGTTATTGGTGACCGGAGCGCTTGAACTTCTTACAATTGTAAAAATTGTATGAAAATTAACAGTTAGGGCATTTTGAATATAACCGATAAATAGAAGATACTTTGAAACAAAAAGTGCCCCATTGAACAATTAAACATTTTTATTAGAATATCAATAAAAAAAAAAAAATGCGAACAAATCTTGCATCTAACGGTGCACTATGTTTGCATCCATATCTTTGAGGGGTAATCTGCGAATATTATTATAAACACAGCTTAGAAAATAATCGTAAATGCTGCTTTATAATCATATACAGAGTTTCATATCCGACTTTTATCGCTATCCACTATCAGTACCTATTAGTCTACCATCATGTCCACATACAGCAATCGGGAATATACGAACATGATACTTTCGTTAGGTGCGTGTGGTGGTAACGCATCAGCCGCAGCTGATCATTACAGACACCGGTATCCAAATTGTCGACATCCTGACAGACGTGTTATTCAAAGAGCAGAACGAACCCTCAGCGAATATGGTTCTTTTGAAAAAAAGTTCAGAAGTTGAAAATTCAAAGTCGATTTTCTTGAAAACAAAGCCTCAAACGAAAAATTTTTATTCTATATTTTCGACTTCTCCTTTCGCGTAGAATCACCCCCTTTCCGCTTGTACCACTAGTTTCAAACCACCCTGTATATAGAATGAGCAAATACTGTTTACTAATATCTTCTACACGTTTCAACAATATATTCTGGACGTTTTGTTTACGACGAAATAACGAATGCGAATTGTTTGTTGAAATAAACGAAGCCTTTGAATAATAAAAATACTCCCGTGGCGTCTTAAGCGAAACATGTGATTTCGGCGTGACAATCAAAGTGTTAATGTTAAAGATAGAATGAGCTAGAGCTTTAATTAGAAAATTTTTACCAAAAGTGAAATTATATTATTGTATTTACAGAACATTCCTCATAAACGAATACGATTACGAAGACCAAATTTTATAGTTATGCAAGATTTGATATATTGCTGCCTATAAAATAGTTTTTAACAGTTATTCTAAATTTAGTAGTAACTGTTAAAACTGTGCCTTGGCCCAAAGTTGTGTGTAACGTAAAATTATACGTAATTCGCTAATCGTGTTTATAAGAGGGCCAAGATGTGACATAAATGGATTCAATATCAACGCTCAAACGGAACGTTATTTGCTACAAAGCCTAATAATTTTTTTAGCATAAACTTTAATTGTACAATTAACTTTCATATTTCTAAGAAATAAGTGGCTTTGGAGATATCCGCTATAAACTGACATAATAAACATTTAAGAAAATACTTTAAGCAATTATGTACAAAATATGAGAGATAAATAATATGATACATATTTTTACTGTTTTTTATTATTATAAACCCTTCAAACATAGTTTTTGAAAGTATTTAATTTATTAAGGTTTTAACTATACACATTTATTAAAAAATGATAAATATGTCAAAAATTACTCTTTCTGAATTTAGATCATTGGTGGTATATATTCTTTTTCTCCTTCTAATATCTTCAGTTTCCTTTGAGCGCCATGTATTTTAAGGAGTCTTTCCATAATTTCCTTTTCCTTTGCTTCCATTTCTTCTATCTGTAGCTCTATTTCTTCTTCATTTTCAAAGAAAGTTAAAAATCGTTCTTGTTTCTTCATTTCTTCCTTCAATTTGTTTATTTCCAGCAGTTTGGCCTCTCGATTTATTTCCTCTATCTGTTTATCTAATATTAATTGTCTATTTTTTTCCCATTCAGTATATGTCTGAAATATTAAGCAAAATAATAAATGATAGATTTAATTAATACTCCTTTTGTATTTTTTAATGTATTTCCAATTACCTGCAACTGATTATTTATATCTATATCGTGTTGCTTTTCAACTGCAGATTTAACATTATTTTCTAATGCTTCAATTAAATTATCCTTACACAAATTCTTTTCTTTTAACACATTGACTTCTAACATTAATTGTTCAAATTCATTTGTTGCTTTTTCTTCATGTACTTTTTCTTTGTCATTTTCAATTAAGTCAAAAACTTCATTGTAAACAATATCTCCTTCAACTTCATTTAACCACTGTTTTATTGACTTTGATGCATCTTGATATTTTTTATATAATATTAGACCTCTCAGTTGACAAGTCCTTCCTAGTGTATTATTCATAAATTTTCCCTGGAAAGCCAGTGTTTTCCCAATTAAATCAATTGGATCAGTAAGATCAAAATGGTCATCAAAGAAAGGATTTCTAAGATAATCCACACGTATTTTTATTTCTTCTTTAGTATCTTCTATTGGTTCTGATGGCTTTTGCCATGTATCTTTATGTTCTAAATATTTATGACAAGCATATATAGATAGTGCATTAGTTATCAAGTTGTCAGTATCCTCTTGCAACATAGGCAAAACAGCAACTTTTACAGCACTGGCATAATCTTCTTTTTTTATATATGCATCCATGAGCATGTTATAACACACATAATCAGGAAAAATACCATATTTAAGTCTGTCATGTAACACATTCATAAGTTGTTCAGTAAGATCATTATCAAATAAATATCTTATGACAGCATGATGCGTTGAATCTAAGGTATTTGTTGTTTCTGCACTTTTTCGTAGTTTCTGGATTATACTCAATAATTCTTCTACCTGATCTTTGCTTTGTATGGTATTTGCAAATATATCTATGTCTATGGCACTAACTTTTCCATCAACAAAAAATTTATTGTCCAAGGTTATAAATAAATCCTCCGGTTTGTATTTTTGGAGTAACGGATATTGCAGACGAGCTTTCCATGCATTCTCGCACCGGTATGCTTCTGATAAAAAAGATCGTTTTTGCACCACAGTTTTGTGGAACTCATAATACAATTTTCTACCGGACCTAAATATTTTCAACATTTTGTACTCCATTTTTTGTCATTAGATCATATTCTTGAAAAGGTAGCTTTGATATCTTTTCATTTGCGCAATCAAATCAAACAGAAAGGTTACAATTACAATTGTAATATAATGTATAAAAAGAAGTATGTTATGTTGTTTTAAATGTGCACAGTACTGATAAAATCAAGCTGTAATTCTTATTTATGCGTTTCTATTTACATTACCTATTATAAACTATTTTATATATTTCCCAAAATTTTGAGAATACTTTCAACATAAACACATTTGATTTCAACGAATCCAGCTGCCTGTAATCAGCTGCTATCGCGCATACGCATGTGGTGAACTCTTGGATATTCAAGTTATGTGTGCGTGTGTTTATAAATAGATAGTACGTATATATAGTTAGAGAACAGCATATTTTGTATTAGATCAAAATCATTTTCAATCATTGTTTGGTGATAATACATACTTTCTAGAATGGTGAGGAATATAAATGAATTTGCAAATTATCACGATATAAAGGTTATGTTATGCGACAGTTGCAAAGACGAATTAAAAATTTTTTCAGTATTCGATAGTTAATAAAACTGAAAATGCTCATGAAGATAGCATTTGGACCTGTGCTTGGGGCTGTTTAAAGAAGAAGAAGGAATTACAGGAGGATAATGAAGATTCACGGTAATTAATTTCGATGTATTTTTTATCATTTATATACTCCTGTACAATTTTCTTCATTATATGGCAGTGAATCGATGCAGTTTAATGGGAATGAGACAGTGGAATATTTAGTAACCGGTTCAGTCGACGATGCCGTCAAAGTTTGGGAACAAAAAGACAAAAGTTTACATCTAAAATATAAATTAACTGGTCACTCACTTGGTGTAGTATCTGTTGCAGTTAATTCAGATGGTTCAAGTGAATAATTAATAAAAATACAAAATTATTTGCATGTATTTTATTTTAATGAATATGTTAATGTTAGCAGAGCAATATGATATGTACATACATGCTTTCAGAATGTGCATCAAGTTCATTAGACTCAAGTTTAAAACTATGGAATTTGGAAACAGGAGAGAAAATATCAAGCATTGAAGTAGGTCCTGTAGATATTTGGACAGTGGTATTTTCTCCAGATGATAAATTCATTGTATCTGGTAGTCATTCAGGTAAAATACATTTATATGGAACAGACAGTGGCAAACAAGAACAAACTTTAGATACCAGAGGTGGAAAATTTATATTGAGCGTTGCCTATGTATGTATTTTAAACATTTATATTGTATAATTTTGTGCAAAAATAACACAAGATAGTTTTTGTATTATATAATTACTTATTTTAGAGCCCTGATGGTAAATACATTGCTAGTGGTGCAATTGATGGGATTATCAATATTTTTGATGTTACATATGGAAAAGTTTTACGTACATTGGAAGGTAATAACAAATTTTGTTAATAAGTTATTGATGATTTACAATTATTAATATGTATTTGAAATATTTTAGGTCATGCAATGCCTATCAGGTCTCTTTGTTTTTCACCGGATTCTCAATTACTTCTTACCGCATCAGATGATGGACATATGAAACTGTATGACGTGTAAGTAATTCGTAGTTTCAATTCGCATAAAATAGAAATATGATTAAAACATTGAAACATTAATATATACCTTCTTATTCTTACATATAGGAAAGATGCTAATTTAGCAGGAACTATGTCAGGTCATGCCTCATGGGTACTTGGTGTTGCTTTTGCTCCAAATGGTCAACAGTTTGCATCTAGTAGTTCAGATCATACAGTTAAAGTATGGGAACTAGCCCAAAGACAATGCTTACATACATTTAATGAACACAATGATCAGGTGAGATATCGTATTACGTACAGCATTATGGAACTTTTATTGTAAATTTATAAAGCAGAAAAAGTAATCTGCGATTTGGAGTTGTGAGCATTTTGCTTTTCTAGGTATGGGCTGTAAAGTACAATCCACAAAGAAATAACATGATTGCATCGGTATCTGAAGATAAATCCATTAATCTTTATGAATGTCCATTATATGACAAATAAATTTTTGTATAAATATGAATAATTGTATATTGCTTTATATATTACATTAATTGCTTTAAATGTTATGTTTTAATATGAATGTAATATCAAACAAAATGGATATTAGTATCTATAAATTTTATTGTACTGTAATTATTAATATACAAATCATTAAGATGTCTGCCGAATCTAAAATACAGTATAACAAAAGATGAATACTTAAGATCTAAGTAAAAGACGAAGATTACAAAAGAACCCTGAAAAGGAATTCTGGTGTACAGATCAAATCCTGTATGAAGAAAAAAGATATAAAGGTACCCTGATGTGGTTCCAAGTTGGAAGGGTTAAATCTAATTAACTCGAACTGGAACAGGGTATAAGACTTGTGTAACAAATACGTAAATAATGAATAGTAAAATCTATTCTATATCGTGTCAAACAGTTTCCTTCTAATGAAATTTTAGATCGATCGGGTGCATGTAGAAGGGAAGATGACGCGATATAGAAACAAACTTAAAGTATCGCATTAAATGTTTCGAACAGTAGCAAATTTTCCAATGAAACTAGAAAACAAATGAGAACGTGTGAAAGTAAAATTATTAAACGTCATGCCAATACCTCTTAAACCTTCCGATCTATAAATACATAATTGATCCGTACACACTCTTAATTGTACCTACATGTATTTTAGAAAGGGTAACAATCGAATCAGTAGACACTTGTTACATGCAAATCGATTTTTTTATGTAATACATATATGACCAAAATAGAAGCTATTTTAACTGTAAATTTTCAAGTAGACTAGAAACTTAAAGTAAGGGTTTACAAAATTTTGTCTCTTCACATAATGCCATTTTAGCGTTACTTAGACCGCTACATCGATATAAACATCACTACTGCTTTTGTCGTAACATTCTGTTGCGCTGAAAATGTCCAAGTTTCGTCCAAATCTTCATCGTGTTTCTATCAGTCTTTAAAAAGTAATTAGACTTTGTATTCAATTAAAAGAATACAAATCAGTTTACGATGGAAACAAAATACAGATCTTATTCCTTGCAAATTTATCTATTACGAAGATGCATAGCGACATATTTCCATATACATCATGAGTCGTAATACATATCACTAAACTTTCTACATTCTTCATCGACGTTTAATATATACAAAATTGAATTAAATAATCGAGCATAATTACTGCTACGTACTACCGATTTTTAATTTTCTTCGTAATTATGGAATTTCTCAATATATGTATATACAACACGCAAAGTGAATAGGAATGATATATCGGGATTTTCGGCTATGTCACATTTTAATTATACCTCTTTAAAAAAGGGGGGAATAAAAATTGCATTGCCAATGCACATGCAACGAAGAAAAGTATTCAAACGATTATTCTTCTTATCTTTAGTGTGTAAAAATTAATGAGATATCATGAAGATTTTCGGTGTTCTTTAAACGATGTGTCAGGTAAGAAAGAAACCTTCAACTTACTTATCAAGTACTCGTAATATATGTACTGCGTGTTGATTTACGATCAATACAGCAGTAAATCAAATGTACAATGACTAGCCTGAAACAGAAAAGCAATACTACGAAAGAAAGTTGTTTACTTTATAACAGGCTCTCACTATACCGTTGTTACTCTCGTAGAAGCTGTAACAATGTCGCTATGACAATCTGTCACTCTGAATTTGCTTTCAGTTTCATCCGGCGTTACTTTGGCTATTTGCAAAGGGATATCCTGCTTCGGGTTGTAATTAAAAGGTGGGACAATGGCGGACGCGGGTGTACGCACACCGGACCCATTAACGTATGTTTGTGCAGAACCTTCTGCATTCGCAGAGTCTACTCTTATAAAGGAACCAAGACGTGATATTCGTTTCATAGGATCCACCTCTGCTGTGGAGGATTCGGTATGCTGTGATTTTCGCAGAACAACCGAGGTATCAACTACATCTACGATGTCTTTCTTGTACGTAGAAGCGTCACTAGACTTTACAGGAATCTTGCAAGGTGCGTCGTTTGCGTTCATTCCGCTCAAGTCACAAGAGTTTCTGTATTTCACTTTACTAGGTTGTACGCCCATTACCAATGGCCTCTTCAATTTCGATTTGTACAAAGCTGATTCGGGATTATCATTCTCTTGGGGCACTCCTTCGAACGTGGAACTACGAAACAACCTGAAAGCTGGCGGATTGCTCACTGGAGATGGGGTATCCATCTCGTTAGCACAATCACCAGGCTGTAGCCACTGCCTAGTATCTGGTTTCTCAAACCGTTGCTTATTTTTACTCTCTTCTACCTTTTTCCAAAGACTTGCAATTTTACTAGTCGCTTCCTTTGCCAATTTTCTAGTTTGCATTCCGGTCGAGGAGTTGGATACAATACTGGAATTACTGTTAGATCTCTGACCAAGAGGACCTACCTTTCGAAAGACTTTACCGCTTTCTATCTGTGCAGGATTTTGATTATTGGCTGATATTTTTGGAGTTGCAGTTGCTTTTCCTGTAGGTAATCGTTTTGGAGCCACCAGTAACGGTAATGCTTTCGAAGATTGAATCTTCTCTGAAGCGTTTCCCTTTGACGATTTTGATTGGTGCGCTTGATGTGTCTTTGGCGTAAGTTTTGGTTTCCCAGTTGTTGGATGTACCTTGGATGTTGCACCTCTAATGGGTTTTGCGATTTTCGTTTTTATCGGCGAAGAAGACGAAGACTCTACGGTGGGCGCATTCTCCACTTCTGGTTCGTCTTTGGTAAATGTTCCTTGTCGTTCCAAGGGCTTAATCGTTACGTCCGTCCTACTTTCTTGTTGATAGTTCGAGGAAGAACACGTTGGAGGTGTGCTGTGCCTCTTTACGGACTTTGTGAAAGTTAATGACGATCCTTTCTGAGGAACTGATGCTCTTTTTGCAGCCACCGATAAAATCTTCGTTCGTTTGTCATCTGTTGAGCTGGGATTCATTTTAGGACTTATATTTGATTTTGTTGATTCTTTCGTCGCTGTACCTGGACTATTGTTATTTTGTCTCAGCGTGGTAGCTCTAGTTGCTCTTACAATAGGTGAAGTGTTGCTACGACCTATAGGTATTCCACTGACAGGATTCACCTGTTTCAATGGAGACGATTGTGGCGTTGGCTTTCGCGTAATTGGATTTGAGTAGAGAGCTTTTCTTCTTCCGCGAATGGCCTTCGGACTTTCTGGGTCTGATTTATCCGTAGCGTTAGAATCATTACTGGGATCTCTCACCATTCCTGGTTTAATTATTCGGGGCCTTTTTGTTTCTCTAGGTGGTCCCTCGGTATTATTAGATTCATCCTCGCTCTCAGTTTCCACATTATCTGTATACCTGATGTCTTCTTGCGACCTGGGTTCTTCGATCTCGACTGTTTCCTTATGAGCGTCCTCTGGTTCTTGTACATTGTCCATTTGTGGAACACACGAACCTATTAGTTTTTTCGAAACGCCGTTGACAAACCGCATCCGTAGGTTCCGTTCTGATTCTGATTCATTTGATACTAAACTAATAGTCTCGCAATCCAGTAACCCATCCTCGCCAGTTTCATTTGTCTTATTTGATTCGTTTAATGTATTTAACACGATGGTTGCATTCTGTTCCAACATGGTTTGAATTTCATCCGATTCGATAGTGTGCGTTGAATCTGGTAATCTATCTTCTATCGCGTTTGTAGTAGTATTACTTTCTGTATCTCTGAATATGCGTTCTGAATCGTTCAAAGTTCTCGTACGATATCTTTCCCTATTCTTCTTTTGCTCGGCACGCTTTTTAATCAACGTTTTACAAGAGGATAGTTTTGACAATGTGGGGATAGCAGATTTTACCGGGGACGTTGCTCCCGTTGTCTTTTCAGAATTCTCTTGTTCATAAGTAACATTAACTTCCTGTTGATTATTTTGATCTTGATTCATGTCGGGGAAGGGATTTTCCAATACCTGTGTTTGAAACCTGGCTCTATCTTCTTGTCTACGTTGTTTAGGTGTCAATTTGGAAAAAGGTGAAATTTTCCCCCGTGCAATCTTCTCCTGTACTACGTTTTCCTGTCGTTCTTCTTCCTTTTTGTCGAGTTCCGCAGCTATAGTATACGTCTTATATCTTTCCTTGGCCAAAGTTCTTTTCTGCTTTGGTGTTAAATTTCTATGTAATCGCTTCCTAGGCGTGGACTCTGCCGAGCTAGTAACGCAGTATTCAGACGAAATTGGTGTAACTGCCTCGTCGGTATCACCTGCTTCGTCGATCCTGTCTATCATCACAGGATGTGGAGCTTCTTCGGTATGTAATTCCGCGTCAATACACAACGTATCGCTGCATATAGTTTCTGTAGCTTGTTCCACTGTTGACTCATCCATTTCACACACTTCGTTGAACAGCGAAGGTGGATTGATGTTCTCCAGATATTCACTCAAACTATTGTTTGCACTATTCTGCATAGCTTCGGCGTAACGCATGCACGTCATGGATAGCACATTTGCAACAGGTTTTAGTAAATCAAAAACAGCGTCGCTTCCGCTTAAGTTCTGCGAGTCTTGATCTTTAGAATCTGCCACCTCTGATGTAATACTGGCCACGCTCAACATACTATTTTCCATGTCGCCAACGTCTGGTAACTCATCCATCATTGACGGTGGTTTGACACTTTCTAAGTGCGAACCAGTACATTCGTTCAATAAATTTTCGAGACTGCCGGTGTGACTCTGAGTTTGACTCAGAGCTCTTTTAGCTACGACACCCAAAGGAAGAGATTTCTTACGACAGCTTCGAGAATCTGTCGAAGATATATTCTTCGCCTGGATTGGAGGCAAGGACGTAGAATTACACCTGTCTCGATTAACGAACGACTCACTACAGTCACCCGAACCTGCGTAGCTAGCTGTCAGTGATAGTAAACTTCCCATCGAGGAAGGTGGTTTTATTGCTTCTAAATCCATGGACGTCATACTGGTTGTATCTAGTTCGTTCTGTCGATTCATTTCTGCATCCACCGCTTCAGCCAATTTAATCGCTTCTCTTTGAATAATTTTTGAATTGGTCATGTGCCCACTGTCGCTACTTGCTGTTTCATAACACTCTGAGGTGATTGTTCCTGGTTCTTCTGGTACATCGCTTTTAAATGAAGCGATTATAGGGGCACTAATACTTATGCTAGGAAAAGATACATCATTAGGAGAATCTTCATTCCATGTATCACTCAATATGCTCTGTTTCATTGCGCTCGAATCTCGTTCTCGAATTGCTTCCGTTTGTTGCACGAGAGTCGCAGTTAAGCGATCTAACGAGGCAATCATAGCATCAGGATCCCTTTGACGCCGATATACATCTTCCTTCTCCACATATTTCGTTGAGTCTGCAGGTTTCTGTGCCAGTTTGTGTTTTGAATCAACTTTTTCTTTATTAATTCCATCTATTTCACATGTGTCATTGTACATTTTACCGCTTTCATCAAAATTACTAATTTTTCGCTCCCCAAATTCACTGTCGATTTTATTCATCGTGGTTTTATTTAGCTGAATATTGTCCATAGTTTTCGTTAATCCAGGTTGTATACACAATTCTAAAAGTGCGTGTTCTGATTGTTCCACGGAATCGATCGATTCGCTACTCTCTGAATCTGTTACTTTAGTATAAGATTGTTGCATAGACGAATTCTCAATCGCTTTGTCTTTTAATGTTTTTGATGTTTTATCATTTTCCCACTTAGCAGAATCATCATCTATATTTTGATCATTGTCAATAAGATCATTATGTATCAGAGACGACATGTCTTCGTTCGATTGGGTGTCGATACTAGATAGATATTGCTGTTGTGTAGGTTCTGTGTTAAACACTACTGTTTCATGTAATATCGGGCTATTCCTCAAGTTCGAAGGTAATGAGAAATTGCACAGACTATCATCGCCTAATAACGAACCGCGTTCCGTGTTTCTTACTTTGTCCAATTCATTCTGCAAAACTTGATTCGATTGTTGCATTGGAATTTTAGTTTCTATCATCTGAAATAAGAATATTCGATGTTTATAAGATATGCGCATGCTTTTGTACATTTCTATTGTAATATTTCAAATAACGTACGAAGATAATTAAATTCTGAAATTAAATTTATAAAAATACAAAATTGTGTGCACGATATAGATATATCACCTTTTGCATAAATTTGGCCGTATTTTGACTATAATCTGACACAATATTCATATTCGATGAGTTATCGTTAACGTTATCAGTGCAAATATCGGGATCTACCATTTCTTCAGATCCCGATTGTTTTGTATCAAGACTGTTCATGGTAGAATCGACAGATGAATTGCACTCCATTTGATCTAGTGCGACGCTTGTTTGGTACCTGGTAAGATTGCTTTCATTTCGTGGAACTTTTTCAAAGTTATTTCCTATAAACGAATGCCTATGCCTAAAAAAAGAAATAACGTAAGAATTATTTTTCAATTAAAAATTATTTCGTTTAGCGAAAATGATAAAGAAAATATGGTAAATGTACATGTAGAACTCAACTTCTTTGATTTCGATGATTTTTTAATATATGGAGCATGTATTCGCAAAAAACTGTCGATACAGTGTTCACTACAGTGAATTTTACCTACGATCATGCGTCTGTGACAGCGTATGCATTAGTATTGGTTGCCAGCCATCGACTGCTTATCTTCTGTTTATGAACGAGGCTATGGCTTAAAGGCCCTGTGCACAACTATATGTACTTGCGAGGCTGTATGAAATGTCTATTATAACTCAATTAAAAATTAATATCATCGATGTATGTATTGGGTTTAAGTCAGATTCCCCAATTCGATCGCTGCTGAATTATAAAAATAATAGGCGAATGAATAATCGATATTATTTTACGAAATAAGGTAACTGTTATCATTTGCAAGCATTGCTGGCCGGGTTAAAAGTACTAATCTAAACTCTAAATTCTAAAAATGATATTTATTTTTAATTAAGTTATAGCAGACATTTCTTACAGCCTCGCTTACGCACGTTGTGTACGAACCTTCATCTCGGATACCCTATTCGTTCCACTCTCCTTTGTATACATAAGCAGAAAATTCCGACCAGGTCATTTTATTCGGCAGTTGGTAACTAAACAGACGTATATGATGCCACAGATTTGTGCACAATCTAACGTACAATTCTCTGTGGTAGTAACGATAGTTTTTCGCAAATATCTCGGAAATTAAGGCCGACCACCAGTTACATATATGGGAAAAAGTTGTTCGGAATCATGCCCCCCCCCCCCACATATTAAAAAATCATCGAAATCAGAAAGGTTGAGTTCGATCTGTACATCTACCAAGGATGTTGTTGATAATTATAGTACATTTATACCGAATCAAAATATTTACCTATTATTTTGCATTCCAATATTAATGCAAGCTGTAAGCAGATCTTCGTCGTCCTCATCGCCATCACTGACTTGATCTAAACATTCGGAAGAGTTGTTTATATTTAATATATAAGGCATGTTACGGGTATCTCCTTTTAGTTCAAATTCCTTACATCCTGAATCGTTAGAAGCCTTCAATGCACTAGTCACGTACGAATTAACACCGTCGCTAGGATAACTTTTATCAAATTTATCGTTTTTTTCAAACATGCCATTCTGTGTATCATATTTCTTCTCTATAATAAAATAAATACATTTTTTTAACTGTTTCAATAAAATTCTATATTTTTAGAAAAAATTTTTCAGTATCGTTGAATTTCGTGAATCGTGTCGTATCGAGAGTGAGTATAAACAACTTTTTCTGTAACTTTACCTGGTTTATTTTTTGTAGAATTGGGCGCTATATTATCACCCTCAGCATATTGCAAGTTGCTCGAAGATACTTGTGTAATTGTTGTTCTTACGCTGCGAATAGGAAAATACAGAATTTTCATTTATTTCTTCATATATTAAATATGTAGGGTATCCTCAAGTTAAAGAAAATAACAAGTGATAGGAAATGTGTCACATAGATGTACGTATATGTATATATTATACATAACATATATATCATGATATAACCATGTGTAATCATATTATATATATAATCAAGATTATAGTTAGGATCCAAACATTTTTTGTTAAGGAAATAAGTTACTAAAAATTTTCATTTATTTTTTAAATAAAATGTTCTTTTTGCTAATTTTATTATCTACATAAAAGTGTACAAACCTCAATGAACTTTTCATAGAAGTGCGATCATCTTCCTCAATATTATTGTCCTTGATATTCGTTTCAAAGTACTGCAACATTTGACTTCTCTTCTTGTCACCCGAAACTTCCGTACATTCCATTCTGGTACATTCTACATTCAATTCCTCCGTATCTTGCAGTTTACCTTGTTCCTGAATCTTCTTCAATAAACTTCTCTGTCGACTATCCTCCTGCAAGTCAGAAGCCGATGCCGCTCTAGAAGAATTTAAGGACGTTCCATGCGGAGTTCCTTCTGTGCAATAGGTCTTTACTGTATCTTCGTGGATAAGCTCTTGATCGTTACTCGGGAAATAGTGAGAATGTGGTTTTCCTTCGTCTTCCAGACTTCGTTCAGCATAACGCAAACTATAGTCAGTTGGTTGATCCAAATCCGTCTCGGCATAATCACTGAACAGATTTCCCTCTGTTCGATAACTGACAGTCGGTGAAATAGCCTGTTGTATAGTATTCAACGAACTGTGCTGATGCAAAACGGTCTTGTCGTAGACGTTTCCAAAGTTGATGTTGTCTTTCGCGGGAGAGCTGTTGTTGATGAATGATAACGAGGTCGAGGTTTCTATTCCAGGCTTCGTGCTCACGTATTCGGTTTTTGTGCAAACGTTCAACTCCGTTTCCTCGGAAATACTGGATTGGCTACCAGTCTTGAGCACAGACGTGATGCTTTGTGGCAAGTTGTCTTCTACGGAAGAGTGTAGCAAATTCTGTGAACAGGCGGATTCTTGATCCGGAGCCGAGGACCAGGAAATGGTAGAATTAGTGCATCTAAGGTCGACGAGACCATTAAAACCGTCTGACGACTTCAAACGATCCGGGATGGCGTTTTTGTAGCGTAACGTATACTTCTTCTCCGAAGAGGTCTTCGAGTGAGCATCACTGGACATTCCACTGTCGAAACCGACTGCGGAGTGTAGTGACGAGGACTGTTGTTTTATCTGAATATCAGTAGGAGATAGTCCATTCAATACGTGTCGATTTACCCTTTCAAACATGGTGTCAGAATGAGTGCTTGTTATGGAGCGCATAGAGTCTCTACTCTCGCTTCTGGCGACTCCGTTGCACTTCATATTGGATGTGCCAGGTTGATTATGTAGCTGATAGGAGCGTAAAGTTCGCGTGTTGATCCCCAAGAAGCTATGTTCCACCTTGAACGAAAACTTATCGTCTTTGTTAGTCGGAGATGTACTAGGCTCGATGTTATCGCAAGTTTCAGCCAAGCTTTGATCTATTTCTTGCTCCAGAGCCCTTTGTCTGCGTGCAACTAAAGTTGGTAGAGTTGGAAGTCCTAATCCGCGTGCTGTCGAGTCTAAGTGGACGAGATTATTACAGCCTGGTCTGGCACTCAGTAAATTCTTCAAGGCTGCGCTTGAACCCATTGATATCATCTTGTGCTTGGAGTGAATTAGACTACGAAGCATTGGAACTGCGCCCAGGTCCCATAACAGACGCTGATCCTGTGGACATCGGGCAGAAAGATTCCACAAAGCTCCACAGGCGTTACTAACGACGGTTAAACTAGGTGATCGCAATTGTTGTAACAATACTTGCAAGCATCCCCTCTCTCTTACAATGGCTCGGTAATCTTCTCTAACAGCAATGTGACTAGATACATTCCTCAAAATACCACCAGCGTTTTCAACAATGGCTAAAGTTTTAGATGGTGCTTTGTAGCTCAACATATCCACGAGGAATGCCAGTGCGCCATCTACGGCACAAATATCCACTTTATTTGTGCTACAGTGTGCCGACAGATTCCAAAGTGCAGAGAGTATCGACTTAAGAGTTGATTCCTTCCTACCCTCCATCGCAGCCTTCATCAAACCAGTTACTGCTCCCACTTCCCTCAACGTTTGCTTGCTACTAGTATCAGCTCGCCACGACAAATTTCTCAATACAGACGCTGTGACTTGTCTGAGATCGTCGCTTGGACTTCTCAATTGCGAAACCAGAGCCTTCATGAACTCCCGGAAGGAACAGAGCAATGCTTTATTGTTTCCATCGCCGAATGTCAGATTTGTCAGAGCCATTCCGGCATATCTACGCAATGTGATGCAATTTTGATCGTCGCATTCGCTTCCATGAGCCATATGATCCATCTCGATTAGCTCTGCAACTGCATGAAGTCCACCGAGCTGACACATGGCGTGACGATGGGCTTCGTCGAAGGAAAGTTTCATCAATGCCGCTATCGTTGGCCCGGGATGCCTCTCTAGATCATCGGGAACCTGACCGGTTTCTAGGGATGTCCTCAGAGTCTGGCAATAGTCCCGTAACTGTTCTAGAAATCGGAGAACCCTCGCCTCCCGGCGTCCAGCCCTCTCGTCGCTTTTCGCATACACTATATTATGCAAAGCTCGAGATGCCTTTTCTCTGGTTTCTGGATCTTGTCCTGGAGCGTGAATCAGTTGTACCAACAGTGGAAGGCATCCTGATTGCCTCATTATGAGGCAATTGTCTATCGAATTGCTCATAGAGAGCAGCGTTGCACTCATGTCCTCTCGGCCCTCCGTGCTACCAAGCATTCCCAGTAGATTGTACACTACGTCCACTTTCGCCCCTAGCCTTCGATCGCCTTGCATTTCCGTGGAACAGCCGAGGGCCCCACCCGAATTCGACGAAAAGCTCATCACGCTGGCTACGTCCTATGGGAGAGGATGGAAATTAATGTTAGGATTTTGATTTAGGAAGAATACTGTCACCTTTGAAATCCTTTCCTCTTTATTAAAAAGTAATAATTAAATTAGTTTTTTTAGTAATTAAGAACCTTTTTCCTACTTTTGTAGGACTTACATTTACCAACAATCGAAGACCGACTATCTTTGTAAAGTTTCTGAGGAAATTTAAACTGACCTTCAATTTATTTATTTACTTTATACACAAAGGGCTATCTATTCTATTTTCAATCTTTTATTTATATACTTTGCAACGTTGTAAATTATTTATTAAATTGTAATTATTCGCTCTTTCTAATTAATTGTTTCTATTAAATAATCGTTTAATGTTAACATATTAAACGCTTATAATTATATAAACTATACAAAATTATAAAAAACTATAAATTATTATATAAACGTTTTAAATATATTATAGAAAAATAGTTCAACTCGCTTATATAATATTCTATTATATAAAATATATTTATCGCACCTTCATTACATTATTATATGTTAATATTCGCGTTAATTTTTCAAATATGTAATATTATATGCCTTATGACTTAATAAAGTAGATTTCCATAGTAATAAGTTATTAAATCATTCATGGCCATTTTAGCTTCGCAAATCGATTGTGCAATAATGATAATGGTTAGTACGATGAGTCAAACTTCTTTTTCGCAGGTCATGCTCCCTTTTCAGCGCCGTCTTTATGACAGGTTACGTATTTATTAATGTCCTGTTCATTCAACTCACGATATATACGTATGTTCCATATTTATATCCTTACACTTTAGACGTATTTTCCTTTTTTTAACATTTTTGTATTCTTTAGTATTCTTCAAAATATTAACAGTACGAAGGAAGTACTATTAAGTCAAATAAAGATACTGCTCAGAAACTTATTGTACGATAGCGTTAATAATTGCAGAAAAAGATAATTTTTGAATCAATTAAAAAAATATCTTTTTGAATGTAACTCCTGGACCCGTCACATCTCCAAAGTGAATAATGATATTACTCTTCCATGATTCTTCAAAATATTACATAATTTTGGAGATGTTTAGTGAAATCAGTAAAATAACAAAATAGATTTTCCTTAATGTAATATAATTTTGAGATTATTTGACATTCAAGATAAGAAATGGCTACTATTTTTCGTAAAATGCGATTATATAACGCATAATTTTGAAATCGATTTGTAAAACTATTAAAGTAATAAAATACTATTATTTTTCTCTAAATTCGATTGTGCGATGTACGGTTCAGAAAAACAGTGACTTACGTTGTGTACAGTGATTGATGTGCTTTGTTGAGTGGAAAAGCCCATTTGTTGATTGGCCCATATGTCTCTTCTGATGGGCCACGTTCCCCGATAAGAAGATGGTAATCTGTGGCCCTGTAGGGATGTATCTGGTTTGCTGTCTTCCTCGCTACTTCCACCTTCATTGTAACGTTTATTTCTTCTTGTATAAATCTGCTAAACATAGTTAAACAATCTAATTAACGATGAATTCATTGTATGGCGACAAAAAATTGTATTCGTGAAAATATAAAAGTCCTTTAAGTATAACAAGTTGATAATTTACTATTAACACTCGATAAAAAATATGAAAACAGACAAGATTTTAGTTATCCTCAGCATGAATCAAGAGAAATAATAATAATAGGAATTTACCAATTTTTATAAACTCAATCTATTTTTTTAGAAAACATTTCATCTTCTATAGGAAATTCTTTTCTACCACGTATAATCTTAATCAAACATTGTAATTCCAAATTAAATTTTTTTTTTGTAATTTTAAATTTACGACACGAACACCTTTTAAAATCTTTTAAAACATTGACCATATGTATGTTAAATACGATCATGCTCGTCCTCCAAAAAAAAAAAGGAAACAAAATAAAAACATTACACTCTAGAAACAAGTCAAATTTCCCGCTAAAAACAGAACGGAAGCCATGAAGTTAACTCAAGTCTAGCTGCCCTACCGTGAAATAATCAACGTTCGTACTCTAAGCGTCTTACGTTCTTGCACAGGTTACAGAAAACGTACGAAATAAATTCTTGCAGAAATGTTTAGGGTGACAGAGCGAGTTAAAGGCGGAGGGGGGGGGGGCGAAAGAAAAAAGCGCAGAGATAGAAGCGCAAGCGAGAAAGGATATAGATATATGAGTAAACGAGTATAACCAAGGATAGAGAAAGACAGAATGAGCTCTCCGTAAAATCAATACGGAGCTACGTTGGTGGAAGTGCATGTAGGAAGAACTCGTACTCTACAAGCACGAGGCAATACCAGTGGTTTCCAACCATCTCTTTTTAATTATTCGACTAAGACAAGATAATATTAAATTTGTTTGAACAGCAGAAAATATCGCCGATATATTGTAAATAACGTAAGATTTAACGTAGTCTTTGTTTTTCAGATATTTCGGAACTAGTTATATAAGAATGCAATAGTTTATTGAACGATTAATTAGCTATGGAGAGTAGGCAATGTGTGTAGAAATTTTAATTAACATACAACCAACTAACGTTTTAATAAACATACAACTTTTGTTGATCGCTTAATGGAGAACCTTGTACGTCACGCATTTTCGTTTACACACTCTTGAGCATCCCCATAGGTATTAATTGATTTACACACTTGTTATGGCACGGTACTAGACGCTGCGCTTGTGCTTTTAGGAATTGCATTAACTATCTTCGATACAATTACCGTTGTCATCTGACGATAGAGGTTTACATAATGTCGGACAACACGATGACATTTTGTCATCATAGGAGATAACGAAATGTAATGGTAAATGGTAATTTCACCTTCATCACTGACAGTTTATATACCAGTATACAGAAACTACAAAACACCATGCAAGATTCGAGCAAATATGAAAAAGATCCAAATTAACATCGGTAAACATCGATTTATTTGGCACGTCGAATCGTGCAAAAGAAGAAACGATAAAACATTGCCGGGGATTTTGCAATCGCTTATAGAGTTCTTCCAATAACAAACAAAGAAACCAATCCATTACAATGGACAATCGCATTCCCTCGGAGTATTCGAATTCACCTGTTCTATCTGCGCATTACAGGCTTCTCTTCGATTCGGAAAAACAAAGCCCCACACAACGGCCACTCGACAAAGGAAAAAATATACACAGTCTAGTCCGATCAATTTCAGTGTCATCTCTCTGTGATCGTTCTATGCGAACCTATCAATCACACGTCGTAGCATGCATCAACAAGGCTGGAGCAGAAAACAAAAGAAAAAAAAGAGTATGCACGAGATAAGCAAGAATATATAGATAGGAGGAGAGTAAGAATGGAAAGACAGTAAGAAGATAAAAGAATTACCTCGGGGCTCGGCGTGGACGACCTTCGTTCGTCCTCCTCTTTTACTTCTGGCTCCATGGCATCCTCCTTGCTGGTCTCAGCGATCACGGAGCCTAGGTACAACCTTGGCCTGATGTGGGCATTGACGGGCAGAGAAGTGGAGGAGGATGACGGCGTTTTCAACGTGTTTTTCATCAGCGAGCATCTCGCGGATGTCGTCGCCGCTGCGGCGACAGGGTTGAACGCTGCGCCGTCCACGGACGACTCCAGCTCGTGCGCCGCGACGCCGATCAGGGGCGTAGATACCTCGATGTCGTGAGGGCGCCTCTGAGCCCTCCACGAGCCGACACCTTCCACGTCGACGCCTATCGCTCCGCGAAACACGCGACACTCCTCCGACAACAATCTTTCCGCTCTTTTTTGACTATCCTCCGCGTCTTCCTGCAACAATAATAATCAACAAAATGAGTAGTTTGAAGATTCCCGGATAAAAATCACGGTATTACGCGATCCTTTTACAGACTACGTCGTGTGTCGGTACTTGGCATACAGTTTACAACCGCGTTCTTTTTAAAAATTCGTATTTTGTGAAAAATAACAATGCGAAATAAATCGCAGACAAAGTTGGTGTTGAGATTTTCCATGAATATTTTTTTTACGATCATCTCTTTAAGCATCTTAGTGTACTTAAAGAATTTGTATAGAAATTTCGTATAGAGACTGCATAATAATAGGAAATAAATGGGAGAGGAATCTGAAGTCCAGGGTTGCTCGAGAGATTTTGAATGATTTAGGTTGATCTTTCCTAGTATTTTGGTTTAGGTAGGTACATAATTTGCATGAATCTCGAGTGCAGATTGTGCGATAATAGAAATTTACTTTGTTCTCGTTTGTTTGCAATGATTTTTTGGACATCTTTGTTATTTCAATCTTTATTTAAAATCGTAATTTTTAACTTTTAAAAATAAAAAATTCTTTTATTACAGCAAATTCATATGCTAAATAATTATCATTGTTCGTCCAATAGATGTACAAAATATGTTCGCATCGTCCCTCCTTATTATTTGCTTTATAACATTTACCGGCTTTGTGGTTTTTAATTTCGGAAGAAACATTATTGATTTAAAATTACAAAATATATGAAAATTAAAGTAAAGATTATAACCATATGCAAAACAGAAATGAGAAAATGATTAGGCATAAGTATGCAGGTCTAATCGTTTGTTTCTGACAGATGCAACATAATCATGAGGATAAGCTCACATACTGGCCGGAAGTGTCACATATACGTAAGCTATATAGCAACGCGTTCTTTTTGTCCCCCTAATCACCTTTCCAGCTCCGTACAGTACAGTCATATAGGTTTCAAAATCTAAAACGGATGAAATTTTCTACTAGGTAGAAATATAACAAAAATCGTTATTGAGGAAACGAGAAAAAGCAAACGTAACAAAATGTGCAATTATAATGTACGAATATCTGCAAATATTCACTGTGTACGTGTTAATAAGATGTAGATATTGATATTTGTAATTCTAGAGAATTTTTCAGATATGCGTTAGTTGTAAGTCAGCCAAGAATAAGCGTAATGTTAGATAAAATATTCGATTTAAAAATCAGATTGTGGAGAATTGAGTGACAAGATGTAATGCAAACGTTTGGAATTTTTATGAAGATGTTCTCAACCTTATTTTCACTCATTTCTTTCGTGACAATGATGATATTGTTAAAGATTTTTTTTCTTCTATTAAATATTTTACGCCTAATAATTTACCATTTAGTCATTAATGATTGAAATTTGATTGGCTGTATGACTTAGGAATGCAGTCATTCCTTCGATTGGTACAAGGTGGTACGAGTCAGCATAATATTCTGGTTCGATATTTCATAAGTCAGTATGTAATAAGCCTAATATATCAGGTTATTTTAATAAAATTATATATTATAGGTTTTATTGGTATAAGTTTATTCTGCTACATACTTGTAGCTGTCTTAGATTCCCATTTAATTTTTTTTCTTAATTGTAAAATAAGTTTGAATTTTTGGCTCCGAATTTTTTGCTTTTTGTCAAAAGTTAAGTCAGAGCAAACAATTTAAATAGTACATTACTTAATGGATTTGGTTTTGTTGCCCCGGAATCTACCATGAACCATAATCCATCCCTCGGTTAAGATGGTCACCATCTGTATAAGTATATTAACTCGGATCTGTAATAATCCTAAGGAATAGTTATAAAATTCAACTTTTTACCTTTCTGCCAAGGCCCTTAATTGCTACAAACACTTTACTTGTTTTCATCCCTTCGAACAGAATACATTTCAACTTGCTCTTAACGCTTCGCTGAAAACACTTGTATACGCATCAATCGCATTCTTAAACGTTGTTGGAAATAAAGAGTATATTAAACTCAGTGTTATAATCATTCAAACACCCCTATTATCTTAATTGAAATAGGAGATCGGTTGATTCGTCGATCATCATATCGCAACGAAAATTTACGACTCTCGTTATACGACATTGAACGTGTCTCTATACTATAATACTATACTATACTATTAATACTATACTATAATACTATACTATACTATTAATACTATACTATAATACTATACTATACTATTAATACTATACTATAATACTATACTATAATATTATACTATAATACTAACAATAAGATTGCAATATGTAAGATTAAAAACATGAGAATGCAAGGCAATTTGTAAATGCGTATGGTAGGTGTACGCTTTATGTACTACATTGTAGTAACTACAATAGATGAAGTTTGATAAATTGCGATGATTATATGGTACCGAAACCGTTGTATACGAAACGTAAAACGTGAGAGAAAATGAAAATGTCAAGACAACATAAAAGACAAAGAAAAGAGGATATAAGATTTTATTATACCAATTTATCATATATGATTTAAAAAATTTTAAGTGAATTGTAAGAAAGTGAATTATACATATATGTATACTGCATGTATAATGTATAATGACAATTAGTATACGTTTCAGGACATAAGTTGTTATATAACGAAGCGTAGGCAGTGCGTTCTTATCATGTAACATCCTCGTGCGGACAAAAGTAACGAGCAAACGCAGTATCACTCACAATTGCCTGTGCTAAAAATACATTCATATGTGTAGACTATAGGAATTCTTTGAATGAATATCTCAGATATCAAACGTTAACATATAATGAATCACCTTTTAATCATTCAGTATCTTTTCCATGAAAATCAGTCTCATTCTAATTAAATATTTTATTGCAGTAATATTAATGTATATGTCTTTTGAATATAATACCAAAAGTATAACACTGTTTCAATATAAATTATTAAAAAAGTTACTTATTTTAATTATTGGTAATATGTAATGTAGTTGAAATATTATTAAAAAAATTCTAGTATAAATTATAAAAACGTTCCTTATTTGAAGATTAGCTTTCAAAAGGACACTAACTGGGTATTTTAACCCCTTGCTTTGTGATATCGAATCACATTATAAATCAAATTCAGTGAGATGCCTTCAAAGGCAGGCGTTAACTGCATTGAAGTTCAATTCTAATTTTGACTTTAATACGAAACAAGACTGTGAATTAACAAATACAAATTGCATATAATATTTCAATGTTTTGTTTTAAACATAGAGGTATTACTTCATTAATTGATACACATATGTGTATATGCAAGGATAGATCATATGAAGTTAATTAAAAAAAAGTAAAATCCATCGGTTAGATTAGCAACTGAACCGATTACTATGCTATTCATAGAATCTAATAAAAATGATTAAAGAAGTATTTTATATTTTACTCTTTTACATCACTTAAATGCAAAATTGAAGTTTTTCTTTGTTCATAAGAACATATTTCACATTACGATACTTTTTAATCTATATTCATTATTAATATATCATATTTTTTCAATTTTATAATTCAATTATCTTTACAAATAAATACGCAACTTATTTTTCTTACAAACATTTCTCTGTTAATTATATGTAAATTTTAAGAACATCTTTTAATATTAGAATTTAGATCTCCACGAAATATTTAATCATATAAGTTCTAATAAAAGAATGACTTATATGGAAGTATTATTTATACAGCATGATTCATGCTACCGGAACTGGATTTTCTGATTAGAATTAGATAAAGATATCAGAGATTGAAAAGATGAATGATTCTTCTTACAAGTGTTACGACGCATATGCGAAACTGGTTTTTTAAATATATAAATAAATAAATAAATAAATAAATAGAGATTTGAGATATGTATAATACATACGTGTATCTCTTACATGCATAAAATTAATCGTTATTATATCTCAGAATATATATACACTCCTCGTCAAAAAGATAACCCAGGTGTGCTATCTTTGATTTCTCAATGACGCGTGTAAAGTTTTTCGTCTGTAACGTATAATATCAAAACTTTATGAGCTCAGAATATGCGGCTTGCTGGAAATGAGTCACAATGTCGTAGATGTTTGTATACAACAAAGAAATACTCTTCCATACTGAGGTCGAAATGATAACACACTCTGTTAATATGTTTAGAAATTGCTCAGTAGTTCATGATCTAGCAACGAGTAAAGATTACAGTACAATATTATATAAATTTGTAAATATGGGACGCATAAAAAAATTAAACGAGTCTGAAAAAAAGAAAATTTCTGAAGTAAAACAACAACGGTTATCAGTTGCAAAAATATCGAAAGTAATAAGAAGAAGTCGTAGAGTAATACACAATTTCTTAAAAAATGTTGAAGATTATGGCAAAAAGAAAAGTACTGGTCGGCCATCATTGTTATCCGATCGTGATCGACTAATTTTGCGTGTAGCTTCCAACTCGCAGTTAACAACGAAGCAAATAATGGAAAAATGTAGTATTAGTGCTACTGTTTCAAGTGTTCGTCGAGTTCTACTACCCTGCAAAAATATCAAGAGGTTAAAATTGAGAAAGAAACATTCGTTAACAACGAAACACAAAGTAGAACGTTTACGCTTTGCAAAAGAAAGAACGTTTGCGCTTTGCGTTGGAAAAAGAAATGGAGAAGGGTACTATTTTCAGACGAAAAGATTTAACTTGGATGGCCTTGATGGGTTCCAATATTATTTTCATGACATAGGAAAAGAAACAATGCCAGCAATTCGACGACAAATGGGAGGAGGCAGCGTGATGGTTTGGGCCGGCATCGGTTATTTCGGCAAAACAAGTATCAAGTTCATCGATGGGAGAATGAATAGTGTCCGATACATAAATTTAATCAAAGAACAAATAAATAATCATGCAGAATGCATTTCTGGACCTGATTACATCTTTCAGCAAGATAACGCATCTATACACACATCAAGATTGGTACAATCATATTTTAATGAAAATAATATGTCTATTTTGCCGTGGTCTGCACGCTTCCCGACATTAATATTATAATATTATTGAAAATTGCTGGGCAGAACTTGTTCACGGCGTATACGCGAATGGAAAGCAGTATCAACACGTACAAGAATTAAAAAATGCAATTGTACGCGAATGGGTTACGTTAAGCCAAAATTATATCCAGAAACTATATAAATCGATACCAAATCGTACAATAGAAGTAATAGAAAATAAAGAGGGATGTATCCATTATTAAATAAGTATACATGTTTGATAAGTAATTATTGTTAGTTACAATTTATGTTGATTATTATTTTCTTATTCTACATGTGTTATCATTTCGTTCTTAAAATAAAACAATCTTTTTTGTTACACACTAAACCTCATAATATTTTCAATTATTTTCAACGAACCGCATATTCTGAGCTCATAATGTTTTGATATTATACGATACAGACGAAAAACTTTACACGCGTCATTTAGAAATTAAAGATAGCACACCTGGGTTATCTTTTTGACGAGGAGTATAGGAAATTTACAAAAATTTGATTAATTAGCCACATATGTTTAATGCAACTCTGTACTAAATAAGGTGTTTTACTAACAAATATACATTTAGATATACATAAAAGATAAATACTGCAAGTGTAAGCAGTATTCATCATTTTCCTTTAATACTTATTCTAATCTCAATCAGAAAAGGCGTATGAGTTATTTCATTCGTGTGAAACACCTTATACATGAATATAGTCTATCACAAAAGTCTGCATACACTTCTTAAATATAAAATATTGTTGTTTTTTTTATTTATTGTTTGTTTACATTTTACAATTTGTCCATTAGGACATTTTGTAAAATATTATAATTTAAGTTTTGATGAAATATAGCATGTGGATGGTTACCCCCAGCGGGACTCCATCTTCCAGGTTGTTTATTGTTCTATTGTGAGGTCTGCAGGATGCTTCTTCTTCAGTCTTCTTTCTATTATTGTTTTATTCGTTTCAGCAACCAGCTGATGTGGGTGTGTTGCAAGTCTTTCTTTATACTTTTTTGCATATCTGGCGATTTCCTCTTTAACTGTTGGAATCTAAGTCTTTTCGTATATCTTCATTTCTGACGTACCATGGAGCGTTAACTATTGTCCTTAAGATTTTTGCTTGCTCTGTTTCTATTTTATCTATGTGACACATCGCTGCCATCCCCCATAGTGGGACTCCGTATGTCTAGATTAGTTTGATTATTGTTTTGTATATATAATAAAATATTGTAGCAAAAATGTCAGAAAACGAGCTTTTTGGCACATTAAGACACATATGTATTATTAAAATGTAACACGATTTATTCACTATGATCTTAAATTAAAAGAAGAAGTACTAAAATATAAAATACAATGTTACGAAAGTTATATACACCTGTTACATCTGTATGAAATCATAAAGATGGTTTAGTATTATATTAAGACCATGTAAGTGACCTACGCAAAGCGCATCTATAATTCCTTTGATAAGTTAGATGCACAATCTTCGATAACTGAACATACAAGGAGTACATTTTTTCATTTAAGGATTCGTTGTCGAAAAAGATAGGTTTGAAAATCTGTCAAGTAATGTCGCGACTTTCTTTCTATTACTTTTTTCCTAGTACTTTTATTTCCATGACGTCAATCTGTACTATTATTTACTTTTTTAATATTGTTATGTCGCGTGGGACATCTCCACGCCATCCCTCGCTACCTGGCAGCCAACGGCCAACCTACAGTCTTCCCGATTCTCAATAGACCCACGGACCCACCATAAGACGTTAACTTTTAGCTTCATTGTTTCCACACATGTTTGCCAGTCAAATTGCATGTCTGGAGAAATTTCTAATTCTAGAAGTATTTTCAGTTTATGGCTGGGTCTTGGAAAAATCCTTGAGTTTATTAGGCGCTCTTAAGAATCACGGAGAAAGCGGACAGTCACCAGATGGGAAAAGCTAACACATGTCCATCGGAAAAGGCTGTTTTTTCGTCAGGAGCAAAGTCCACCCCGGCTCTACGTTGGTGGGAGACTTCTGCATATCCTGTTCATTAGAATGGGTCATAATCAATCGGCATCGCGGATCGTTACCCTCACCTCCTGGACGAAAAGTGTGAACAACGAATCCGCGTTCTTCGGTCAAAGGGCACACCCACACCAAGCTTTCCTCCGAGATACCACAAGGGCAGTTCGGCACTCTCGAGCAAGTGCTCAAGCAGTCATCAACAAGTTACTCTCTCGGTCAAGTCGTCACCAACTCTCGATCAATTCTCGATCAAGTCTTCAAGTCGTCAATAAGTGTTCGGTCGATCTCCCGCGAATAGAGTCTGTCGACATCATCATACGAAACGACACGCAAAGAGTCTTAGGTCGTACTAACTCGTCGTTGTACGGTTAAACATTCACTATTGTATAACACCGAAGTTGTTGGATCGATTAAATATATAGTAACCTGTTAATCGCAGCGTTATTTCAATTAATCACCCTTATTATCCCAGAAGAAATAAGGGATCGTACGATTCGTGGCGTCGATTAGTCTATCGTAACGGGAATTTACGACTCTCGTTGGCGCGCTTCTACCAGATCGCGTCTCCCCGCGAACGTGCGAAAAATCAAATATCTCCAAGCATAATAACAGCTTTGAAGAATTAAAAACAAACATTATTTTGGCGTTTGGAGATTTAAAAAATATGCATAATTCATTACAAAAAGTGCATAATAATTTACTTCAAAGAGCAAAATTGTAAACTTCGAGCATTCGTTAAGTTACGAAAATGATTTTTAAACAGTACCAATCTTATATATAATATTTTTGTAATATTTTTGAAACAATTCAAATTAAGTACAGAATGTAAGAAAGTGATAAAACGGATCGATATCGCGGAAAGTTAATATACGGATACGGTTAATGACAAATTTTCAAACTTTCAAAATTTTTTTCAAAGCCAAACGAAGTCTTAAGTGAAAAATATTTTTCTATTTTTTTCGATTTGTTTTTGCATGTAAAATTAGCACCCGACCAGCGTATCATAATTTTAGAATACCCCGTATATTTATAGACTTTCGTGACTGACTACATTTTTATTTTTTTACGAATCACAATATCAAACCTATGCTGACTGTTTCTTACCTCTTTCTCTTTTTATCAAAAAAGAAAAAAGAAAAAAAGAAAGGAAAAAGGAAAGAAGAACAACAAACTACATGGAAGATATGGAAGTTTTCACTAACCAAACAGTTCATTCCGATACAAAACGTTTGAAACCGATCCAAAAACTGAGAGCAGCCGTACGATATTGTCTGGCTTAGCATCATCCGGCCGGGAATTATTGCTTTCGTGTATTCCACAGGGTTCACTCATTTTTATCCCACTCAATTTAGGCCTGGCAGCCGCGTTCGTTTCCTCGCAGTTTCGCTCTCTTTAAGCAAAGCAAACAAACATAGCCGGGGAAAGCGGTATTGCTCGAATTCGCGCTGAAAGACCCGGCAATTTCGATTGGTTGTACTTTCTCTCCAGGTTCATGGACGTTCTTCTAGAGCTTCCCGAGCTCGTCATTACGACGTGATCGAGATTTAAACGCCGCGCTGCGCCGTTCCATTAGACACCGTCACGAAACCTACCACTGCGTGCAACAAGCAATTAACCCGCCACGTTCCGGGCCAACGAAAGGTCATCGCTAACGCAACTTGCCAGGCCCTGAAAATGCCATCCGGAACATCTTATGGATCCGGAGGAATTTATGTCGCGTCTATATTAATGACGGCAAAAAAGTTAAATACTTAATAAAGAAGAAACCAGAGTTGTTGCGATGATCTGGGTATCGAGATATTCTATGGGAGTGCAGGAATTTGCGGATTGCACGATGTTCTAAAAATGGTATTCGCGATATTCTGCAGAATCAGAGGAATTTAAATACTATGCAGAAAAATCAAACACTAAATTAACGGCACGATACAGATTTTTCAGTGTTCTAAATATGGAAATAGGTGAGCCTTCATAGGTGGCACAACTGGAGTTAGGAATATTCTATTGGTGGGCCACTATCATTGGTGGCTTCATCTTCGAAAAAGTCGAGTTTGAAAACGCGTCAAGTATATGTGAAATTACCTAATTTCCAATTACATGATTGTTGGAAAATAGAGATCCCTATTTCACGTATGTTTATATATATATTTAATACATGTATATCAACATATCCGTATTTTAATTCGCGTGACTCTAAATATATGGATATCCGAGAAATCTAGGAGATTGCGAAATTAATAAAAGAATATTTCGATATATTTATTGGAATAATATGGGGAAAAATCACGTGAATCAAAATATGGATTTATTAATACACGTACATTTAGATACGCATGAAATAATGCACGGATAGCCATGTACTGAACATATATAGATTGAGATATTGAAGCATACGTGTGCACGAGCCTTTTTAATAGATATATCATACCGTAATCTCTACTACCCTATATAATATAAAGGTTATCCTACATGCAAAAATAAATCGATAATGCAGCCGGTGATAGTATATAGAATAAAATTTTTATGTTTAAAGCTTCCTTTAGGAAAAATTGTTATTCTTTATGAACTAACCTAGCACGCACATATTCGACGTTTTCAAATTCAATTTTCTTTCAAGGCTTCAATTGAAGAAGTTTTGTTATGCATTTTCGAATATATGTAGATTAACTTTCTGCCAATTATCCGTTCTTTTTCAATCAGGTATGAGTCAAACACACATACAAGTTTTCAAATTCAATTTTTTATTCTTGATCTTCTTCTTATTCTGAACCATAGAATTTGCTTGTACCATGAACTTAAACCACAGTATCTCTTATCAGGTTGTAAGAATTTGCTTATGCGTATACCACAATATTTTAAATAAGGTATCTGCTATATTGCACGAAATCAAAGGAATTTGCATTCCACAAATATTAGTCTTTCGCAGACAAGGCTATCTCCGTTTCTTTTACGGACAGACTATGTCGTTGATACTCATGCCTATCTGTTTCTTACTATTCTAAGTTCTTAAAATATCTGACAACATTCTGGAACATTAATTTAAGTTTTTCGTATATTACATAATCGTTTCAATGGTTTTTCGGGAAGAATAAAAATTCGCTTTGAAGAAAATCACGAGTGAAATTTTATTTGAGCCCATTTGAGGTTGCCTACGCAGAGTGATAATTATTTATTTTAGGGCATGCCTCATTGATTTTCATAATCTTGAAATACGTTCAGATCATCATTCTGAACACTTTTTTCTATACATGTTACCACATTATTCGTTGATATCCGTAAAAATCTTCAATAGATTTTAGGTTAGGTACGATTATAGTCTATTCTGAAGTCGACCGCATTCTTATATTTACATATAGTCCAACCTAAACTAACTTATTGATGAGAGAGATAGCCATTTTTAATATTATGTAAATAAAAAAGAAAAAGTAATGGGTTATGGGTTGAGCTAAATTAGTACCCGGTCGTCATTAGGCGACCAGCAATGCTGACATGAAATAATTTTCGATCATTGATATACAGAATGTTACACTTCATTTTGATCTTCAAGTGATCAAAAGATGTATATATGTATGTTCCAACACGCAATCTGGTGATAATCACACACGGTCTTAATTCGTGAGTTACACACAGAAGTATGTTTGATAATATATATACGTAAAAGTAAATGGTAGTAATCGGATTTACGATACATTTACAAAATTGAATGAAATAAAAATTAAGTTATGCTAGAGTAGCCTCACGGCGATCGTATATTAATCTAATCCAACCTATAACCCATTATCTTTCCCATTTATACTAAGGATAATTAATTTTTTATATTAGAGTCAGGTTATATAAAATTACGTTGAGGTTATACAAAAATAGGGCCACTTATATGCTAGAATGAAGTGTAATAAAAATTAAACTTAATTGAAGTATTTGTTGAGTATGTCGGAAATTAAGGCTAAGCAGCGGTAACATGTATAGGGAAAAGTTGCACGGAATGATCTTGATAACATATCTCAAAGTCATCAAAATCGATGAGGTATGC
Source organism: Bombus pyrosoma (assembly GCF_014825855.1). Taxonomy (NCBI): domain Eukaryota; kingdom Metazoa; phylum Arthropoda; class Insecta; order Hymenoptera; family Apidae; genus Bombus; species Bombus pyrosoma. The sequence goes on along the minus strand of NC_057777.1, from coordinate 10,552,546 downwards.
CTTGATGAAAATAATTACCCGCAAAGCTAATAAATAGAAAAATAAGTACTTAATCGAGAAACAGAGATTTTGCAATGTTCTAAATATCGAAATATTTCAGGAAATTAGAAATTTTGTAAAAATTTATTTCACAACTTTCTGAATATGGTATCTAAGGCATCGTGCGAAGCCGAGAAAATTTGTATTTCCTAGATATTAGTAAAAGAAGATTAAAATTGTTCCCTTAAATACCTCACAAAATTTGAATCATAGTAAGTCGTGATCGATAGAAGACACATACTTAATCAGGCAATAGATTTTGATCATGTGCCAAATATGTTAATATTATGAGATTGATGAATTTGCATCAAATGCATCAAAATGGAAGCGAATTTGAAATACATACATTGTACATAGTACGTCAAATGTTCAATAACAATAAAATATTGAGAAAACAGCGCAGAATCCTATCAAACTCATAGAAAAGGAGTTGAGCAAATATTAATATTAATTATTTTTAATTATTAATTAATTATTAATATTAATAATAGAATTAAAATAAAAAAAAATAAAGAAAGTGAGAGAGAAAATTGAACGCCATGCAAATTCAAGAAATAAATTGAATGATAATGAGAAAAAATCGTTAAAGATCATACGTATTAAACGTAATTAAAAAGTTGTATTGATTATGATTAAAAAATATTTATTTTACGATGTTCTTAAAATGGATGTTCAGTTGAATAATTACAAAAACAAACAACTAAAAATCATAGCAATAATTGAAAAATAGCCATCTTACAAGGTGTTGAAAATAGAAAAAGTGTTATAAATCTGACAGATCTTTAAAGGAAATAACAATGAGAGCAGATCGGCAGAGAATAAGTATTGTGGAGGAATTTTGCCACTTTCACTCAGTTTTCTCCGACATTCGAGAAGTTCAAGAACAATGAGTACGCTGGTAACACGAGTAACCACGCGTAACGTTGTTTCAAGCACGATCTTAGAGTCACGTTAAATTATAATGAGTTAATTGTAGATGTGTTTGAAGATGGCACTAAAGATTGTTAAAGTACAGCTGGTCGTTAATAGAGAAGTCCATAAGAAACTGATTAGATGAGATTATGTAAATTGCTTCGAAACCATTGGTAAGTTACGGTTCAAGGTAGGATTTTGTGTCAGGTGATTCAAATAATATCTACGTAAGAAACGTAAATGAGAGAGTCGGTTGGTGAAAATAATTTTATAGTCGGAGGTTTCTCTTATGGTTTATGGCTACGATTCTGGTTTTCCTGATTTTCACAGACTGTTAAAATTTCTGATGTGAACGTGGAGAGTCGAGCAGTGTAACGATTTTTATCAGCTGATATTTACATAAAACATGGCCATTTAAATCGAGTATCTAGAGTTAGTCATAAACAGAATAGTTGAGAAAGTGGAATAATTTAATGCAGTATTAGATTACTTATACGTCAAGAAATTATAAATGGTAATATAATAAATTGTGAACTTTATTTTTTTTCTTGCATTCTTCAAAAAAATATTTGATTACGCCTCGCAAGTATGCTTGAATTAAAGTGTTAATTTAAAATCCTATATTCAATATCATATGATATTAATTTAAAGATTAAAATATATGTATTAAAATAATTTCAATTGTTGAAATCAATTGTTCAATTCTCTATTTACTCATATTTACCAATGTACTATTATATTGCATCACATCATGTTACGTTATGATTTATCATCTTCACGCTACTTATCATGTTATGAGTTTACTTATAGCCATTATTACACATATACACTTTTACGAATAATTATCTAGATAGATAAATAGATAGATAGATAGATAGATAGATAGATAGATAGAGAGAGAGAGAGAATTTCAGTAATTTTACGTCCTAACAAATTTAAAATAGAGTAAGAAGAAAATTGAAAAGAGAAAATAAACATGAAGTTCAAAGTATAAAAATAGACATAGAAAGAAGCGTAGGAAGAATTAATCAATCCTTTTTTGGCTCGATTAATTATAATTCAATCGATCAATTATATATTTACTAAATTAATAAACGTCCCGCTGTTCATTAAAATCATTTATTCGTTTCACGCACTATTTTATCGTGAGACGGAAAAACTTTAATATGTACTAAACCACTGACTTTCATCGAGTTATAAACTCGTTTACTGCGAACGATAGCAAATAAACATAACGAGCGTATATTAGTTTCCTCGTGTAGGAAGCTTTCTAAAATTGTGCACGATACAAAATTCTATTCTGCAGGCGACAATTTTCCGTATAGGAGAAAATTTTCATTTAATGTAACTCCGCTATCGTCAAACTGTGAGTTATTATTCACCTCGTAACTTGCGCATATTAAGTAAGAAATTGACGTTCCACCGACGATGGTGAATCATTCTTAATTGGCTCGTGATTCACAGCAAGTACGTTCAGACGTTAGCCTCAATTTTGCATTTTCGTTTCATTTACCCCTTTAAACATCATCAAGTCGTTTGTTATCATCAGTGTAATTTTCAAAATACATTTATATCGTTTATCTTAGACCGAGAAAGATTTATTCTATTAAGAACTTTAATTACATAGTGCTGAGACATTTTTTCACGAAATTTCAAGTAGAAGAAAAATAGACATTAGATCCTTACGCGTTAGTTAAGACGTTTACTGTGATGTTAATAAGAAGTAACATTATCTTATTTCTATATTATTATAATTATAATTAATTATTATTGTTATAGTACAGAGCGATATATTTATGCTTTATAAGTATTAGGTATTTCCTTTCTTCAATGATCTATTATTATATCGTGTTATTGCATTGCTACCAATGTAAAATAATACATAGTAATAATATTTCAAATAACTAGCAATAATGATTTTTATTAATTTTAAGATTTTAAGATTAATAATTGTAAGATTTACTTGTAAAAATTTATTTGTTTGATTATTAAACTTATTATTATTGCCACAATGTGCAAGGGAATTTGTTGATACTAATACTTCGTAATTTGAGATTTGTAAAATTTCACAAATAGTTAAGAAAATTAAATAAACAAATAGTTAAGAATTAAGAAAATTATACTAGAGGGTCTTGAGGATTCTTCCTGGCTTCTAATCATGAAATTCTTTGTATGAAGAGAAGAAATAGTAATAGAACATAAGAGTGACACAGGAAATCCGGTATTTTAATATCCACTTCACTATCGGGTTATTTTACAAGTACAGATTTATACGAATACGTATAAGTAAAAGAATAGAAATCAAATACATCTTTGTTCCATTCTCTAAATATTATATTATGTGTATATTATGTGCATTGTTACATATTTAACTTTTCCATAAATGTATAAATATCCGTAGTTCAGTTAATTAATCAGTGGTAGATTTTCTTATTATTTTCTACAATTGTCTATTACTTTTATAAAATCGTTATCACGTTGAGTTTCATTCTTGTAAGCTTTTAGTAAAATCGCATTATTGGTAATTACTTACTTATGATTGTAACAGCATTAACAACAAATTTTGTTAATTACCCACAAAATCTTTCATTAAAATCACCTTAATACTCTTGTTCTACACAATTCTCCGAATCTTACAATTTCACTGATATCTGATTACAGTATTTTATCATCGATAATTGATTAAAATCTTAATCACCTACAAATTTTTTATTAAAATCACCTTAATAGTTTTGCTCTAAAGAATTCTTTCAATCTTGCAATTTCTTTAAAAATATAATCAAACCGTCCATTTTCGTCTCTACTATAGTTTATTATTTAACTATCGATAATTCCAACTTTCTTTAATTATCCATAATTGTTTTACTCTTACTTCAAATAATTCTCTCAATACTACAATCTCCTTGAAGCAAACGCGTTTTCGAGCGCAATATTCCTCGACTTCCGGCTCAGGTCCGAATTAAAACCACGAATGAAGTTTCACCAGTAATTCCTAGCTACTTTTCGCCAGTGGAATCCTTCGAATAAAAAGACTAAATAATAGTAGACAAGAGTAACCAAGGAATTTATCTAGCTTTCACCCTGGAACCTTCGCTTCCTTTCTCCTGCCTGCTTCTTATCCGGCCATCTTACTCTGCCATTGGAAAGATAAGTCTCTAGTTCCCATGTAAATAAACCGCTAAGGATACAGAGCCCTTGCGGACCGTGTCTGTGAGTATCAAATAATCATGTAAACCGTTTATCGCAGAATAGACAACTGTTTTTACAATTGAACCGATGATCAAAACTCGGATATGCTTATAAATCGGGTTCTGACTCGTACAATTGTGTGCCGTTACGTTAGTGTCTGCATGGTTGAGGAATTAAGATAAAGAGGGCCGCTTTAGGAAGAAGAAGATGATGAAGCACAAGAAGAAACGAAGAATGCGAATAAAAATCGTACAGCCGGCTTGGTACGATGATGTCGATGAACTTTGGTGATTTCGGTGTTTCACGAGACTTTTGGTCTTACACACGTACATGTTATGTAACCCTGCTACATTCTTTCCCTCACTTACAATTTACAATCCCATTATATTTTTCTAACAATAAAAGGTATCTTAACAGCTTGAACGAAATATGAAAAAAATCTTATCGCTATGCATAATTTTCTCCTTCAACTTTATATTCAACGTCTTACTAAGACATTACAAGTACTTTTTGTTTGTTAAAATTAAAGCGGGATTGAAATATGAAAATTAAATGAAATATTTGAAAAATTATTAATATATATTGAGGAGGAAAAATCTAATCCTTTTAAATTGCAAAACTATGATGAAATATCCACAATGAACGATTTAGAGAATAATTATTTGCTTGTCATCAAGATTTCTTGCATTTTTGGTATCAAAAAGTGTATACTTGCAGTTTTTTTTGTAAAAGAAATAAATATTAATAATTGAGCTATGTAGGTATAATAACATTCAATATGTGAAATTTAAAATAATACATTGGATAGCTTGCCAGAGTCTCTCTCGAGCTATACTATAAATGGGGTAAGATGATCATCTTATTTGGTTAAATAATATTACGGAATAATTATACATTAATTTGTTTGAACAAGATGATCTTCCTTTGAATTATTTCTATCTATCAAATGGAATAACATTTTGTATGGTTTTTTAGATAAGCAAATATTTTCCAAACTAGTTCCCTGAATAATTTCTGATACAACTTACGTTAATTACGTCAGAAGTACAAATTTTTAAATGATCTAGATTTATTGCTTGTTATTCAAATATACTTAAAGAGCAATTAAAGCAAAGTAAAGAGTTATTCAAAGATGATTTCTTTGATTTCGATATAAAATAAAATTACAATTCCCGATTGTATCTTATTTTTAAAATGCAGATGATACATTGGTTGAGACGTCTTAGTATTTTAAGATAATATAATATGTTTTATTCTGATATCAAATCAAATTTGCCCACATCTGGTTCCCTATTGGAAACGAGAAGTGAATGCTAGATCGAGAGCATCTCTTTCTCAGTGGTAATGAACTTGGCGGAATTCCATTACGAAGACGAGTATTAACGAAACTGTGTTTTTTGCAATCTTAGTACTTTTTTGGCAAGTATTCAATATAGAAATGTAGTGTTATAGTTGTCATAGCTATATATATTATACAATTTTATAACTCTAACATTTTTTGTAGTTTTAGTCGAAGATCTTGTACGGTATTTTCTTTCTCTTTTATCCGTAGATTTTTATCTCCTAGTTACATTTTTAATGAAAATTACGTATTTCTATAATGATCATTTTTAATCAGAAGTTTGTGTACCTAAATTTTTCATTTTCATTTTTCCTCAGAATCTTTTTTATTTCCAAATTTTGTAGGTTGTTTCTTTCTTAGATCTTTAATTTCTAGTCGAAAATCTTTATACTTGTATATCTATTGTTTTCGACGAATCCAGAACATCGGAATCAATGCTCTGCGAGTGCTATTTTTATTTTTGACACGACCAAGCAAGGAAGTGTATTTTAGTCACGTGCAACACGTATACGAGCAGAACACTTCACGTTTCTCATTGAACGTTCAAGTTCAAAGAAATCTTTCTTTCTTATCAAAATTATCAGCGAAAGGAGAAATTAACTTCTTAATAACTCACAGATAAATCAATCTTTTTTAAGTTCCAAACACAACACAAAAACTAGACAAATTATAGTAATCTATAGTGACATAAAATCAGAGCGCGCTGAGATAAATATCTATATTTTTAATGGCTTTAAAGTTATTAGGATATTTAAATAAAGAAATCATCTATGAATAGTTTTAAGATATAAATTATAATTTATATAAAAAAATTTATAATTTATAAAAAAATTTAATGGTGAAATAAATACTTACAATAAAAAACACATATAAAGAATTACAAATCAGCAAGTTTGAAAGGCTTAAATTACGTGATGAGTTGTAATTAATTTAGAATAAAATATCAGTAAAAACAGTTAAAAATTTGTTTACCGAAAAGTTTGAAAATAATACTAGATAATACTATAATAATTGTAGCAGTTTATAAATGAAAAGAGAGAACATTATTTCCATTTAATATTTTAATTCAGATTCGCGTAAATTAGTAAAGTCTTCCTTATATGTGAAGAATACTAATATGTTTTCAATCGTGTTTTACTTTAGAACCTACCTTTGGGAAATGCGATACGAACTTAATTCTCAAAATAAATTTTTCCATTATTACACAAATTTCTACGATATCGAAGAATTGGAATCATAGATCTCGATATAAATTTAAATCCGAGCTGAGACTTTTGCTTTCGAGCGGTCACTCGAGGAATCTTCTACTATTTTAAACACGGTGCTAGCGTGACAGGATTAAATCTCTCGAGTATTCTTCTTTGCCCTACTTTGGTCTAATTCTAAGAAATAAAGCGACAAAGCCAGCGAATGTACCACGTATTGTGACAAAATAGCATCATTGTGAGAAGTAATGAAGAACGTACGCGATATGCCACAGTAAAGCTACAGCACCCAGTTTAAACTACTTTAATTCATTTAAGACATCGAAACTGCATATATAGGGTGTTCTAATATATTTTCAAATGAAACTTCATTAAAACTGCTTACGAGAAGAAATAGAGTAAATAGAAAAAATATTGTTTAAAGACTTATCGAAATACTATACTAAAGAATATGACACTTTAAAACGAAAGTTTATTACTATTATATAAAGAACATATTAGCATGCAAGAGTTTCAGAAAGCATTTCTTTCTATAAAAAATTAAATTCATTTTTCATCTTTTAGATATATATAATTATATATATAATTATATATATAATTCCTTATGCGATGCCATGTACAGATTCTATCGTTCAAAAATTTATTACAAATACAAAAATAAATTTCTTTACGTATTATAAACATGCATTTATGTAGCATTAGATATATAAATTTCTCTATACATAAAAGTTTAATTATTAGAGGATTTTCATTTATTGCTGCATTTTGAAAGTTATCTACTGTTTTATCTGGTGGCTGTAACGTTTGCCATCATATCGTACGCTAACTGCAGCAATTTCTTAACCGTGTTATACGAAACTATGTTTTGTCAGTACCATGTTATACGAGAGTTTACTGTATGTAATTACATAGATTGTTGACTTATTTTTATCTTGTATTATAACAAGAGTGAGTTCCTTATCATTTCCTCCGTCTTCCAAGCTATTATACTTTTTAATGAAGACTCGAATGATTTATTGGAACGAGTTATCTCTTTTTGTCTGATTTATATTATTCTATATTAGAGCCTGTAGAATAGATGAAATAAAAATTAAATAAGAATTTATAATTCACATTATTTTCTTCATTTTCGATCATAAAATATATTAACCAAGTTTAGTCAAAAGATTCAAGAATACATTCTGTGCAGTTTATTAAAAACGTTGCTTGTAACGTAAGGTTATAAGTAATTAAAAATGGGAGATTTCAGGGAGTATGTTTAAAATGTTGAATCCAGAATGTTGAAGAACTAAAAAACTTAGGTAAAAACAGAAATAATCACAAAACGTACAATTGGTACACAATATCAAAGGAAAAACTAACAGAGCTATAAGAATCCGGAATATCAGAACTGGAAGAAATTACAGCATTTTTGGATGACAGAGATATAAAGCATTGAGCTTAAGCTATCGTACGATATATCAATATATAAAGAATCTAACAGAATTAAACAGAGAAGAATATCTAAATTACATACTACGAATAGTTTACAGCAGGACAATTGCTCAAATACGCCTAGCCGGAAGGCATGAATTTAGTATATCAGGAGAGAAAGGGGAAAGAATAAAAATAAATGGCACAGAGCGTGTCAGCTACATAACATAGAAAGGGAAGAAACCTTGAAACATGTTATATCAGTATGTCCCCAGTAATATGATATGCAAGGAGAAAGAAGTTCAAAACAGAAAAGATTTCCCTAGATACTAATCATTAAGAGCAGAGAAAAGGCAAAAAACATTTTCAATTAAGTGCAATCAGCCATAACGATCAGAAGACTGTACTTACAATTAGATGCACAATAAAGCTTCACATACGGAAATGATATTTCTATATATATATTATTATTATTTTAATACGTTATATTATATTTCTTAACTTTTTCTTAATATTTAGTATGTATTTATCTTTGTGTATGCAGCACAGTGGTGTATATATATCATAAATCTTTATATATATATCAAGATTTATTATTTATCTAACTGTAAGTTCAATTTTCTTATGACTCGTTGCATATAATTGAAAGTGTTTTTCGCTTCCTCTCTATTGTTAATGATTAGTATCTGGAAGGAGTCTTTTCCTTTTTGAAATTTTTTCTCCTTGCATATCATATTGTTGGTATGTACACAATACAATACAATACTATATGTATATAAGTATATATACGCAATTGTATACACTAGCATAGATACATATTAACAATTATGAGAAAGTTAAGTAATATAATTTAAGTAAATAAAACATAATAAAGTAACAATATAGTATAGTGTAAGAAAGTACTAAGAATGCAACTATCTCCTTGTAATAGACCCTAGGCTTTAAGTACAAATAAATTGTTATTATTATTAAGTAATTAAGGAAACAATACGGATCAATGATAATTAAAGACGTAAAATATAGAAGAAAGTAAACATTATTTTAAGTACCACATTTTAACATTAATCTCTTATGTAATTGTAAATTTCTCTCGAATTATAATACAATTGTAATAAAATTCTTCATAGTAAGATAGCCTGAGATAATGTAGAAAAATAACAGAGAAATTATCATGTAATTTGCATTGTGCGCTTTCGTGGAAAGTCTGCACTAGAAGAAACACATCTATCAATTTGTTCAACGAGTTATCAGAAGTTATTGAGTTATGCGTTGAAAGAAACGTAGAATAATCAAATTAAAAGACGTCTTTATGAATCATTCGATGCATAATCTAATTTACGATTTAATTGTCGTTTTAATTAACGATATTCAACGTTGCATACATTCTGTTACATACATTCTAAACGGAATTATCAATCTCGATTCTTTGTGTTCTTTTTAGATTCATATCGCTGAGAAATTAAAAATAAATTGCTTTGTTCCCAGCATGTTTAAATGTTTACAACATTTGCGTCAATATCTTTATATCCAGTATGTATAAAAGGTAAGTGTAGAAACTAGTATCACTACTATTAGTTTCACATCTCTATATCTGTGGAGATCTGTAAAAAGGAGTCCGTGTAAAATTGACCTTAACCTTGAAATTCAAGATCAAATTCTTTCCACCGAGTCCCACTAGTTTTTGGACTCGCTTTATTTACGATATGGTTATATATATATGTCGGATTGGCATTATGATTAGGGTTGGGGTTAAAAGGGCGTGAAACGAACATTCGTTATGGTTAGACTTTGTCGTTATGCAATAGAGAAGATATTGACTAATGCAAACACGATTGTTACAGATATCGACAAGTAACCGTGGTAATTAGATACTCGAGACGCTAGTGACAATGATTCTAGGTTCGATAACGAATCCACGTCAACAGTATAACTCTTTATTAAACGTAAAATACTTTAACACGCAAACACGTTTAATGGGACGCTCTGTATATACTTCTCGATGTGTAACTCTTCAAGCCGATCGCACGAATAATAAACTGATGGAAATTTTCCTTCCTTTTCGATTGCGTTCGTTTGTTATATACTGATCCGAAGCTTCGAAAAGGTTCCAATCGCCGTTGCTAGGCAATCTCTGCTTGGAGTTTGATTGTTAATACAACGTATGTCCCATTATATTGACATCTCCGAGGAAAAATGTTCATCCTGTGACCGCGGCTATGTTCTGCGACCAGTTGTGTCACCTCGACAATCCCACTATCACAAGTCTCGAACAAATACAATGAATGACAATTGTTTAAACACGGCTATAGTAGAATCTAGATTACAATATTACGGGATTTTCCCATAGTTCCAAACGGGAGGCTCCAGTGTCCCCCCATCTCCGACATATATATATATATTGTAGCCAGATGCAGGGTAAACAGCATCTATTGCGTATGTACACCTGATATACCATTATATATCACACTTCTTCCTTTTTTTCTCTCTTTTTCAATCTACGTAATAGCAATTCCTACGTGTCAGCTTCTACATGGCCACCACCGTTGTTCAAGTCAACACTTAAGCAGTTCCGGATTTGTATTTCTATAATATACTTTGACCACGTTTCTTAAGAAAATTACGTGTTAATTTTAGGCAATGGAAAGCACGTTTAATCTAATGGTGTAATTATTCAATTCGATAGTAAACTTTATCCGAGATGTAAATATATTATAAATAACATTAGTTTTATATGAATATAAAATTAATGAAACTCTAATATCATTTTATAAGAGAACGGTTGAGTTGCCTTGAATCTTAAAGTCGAGGTCAACTTTGCACAGACTTTTACAAATCTCTATCGATCCAAAGGTGTAGAATCCCGTTGTAGGGGTTTTTACACTTACAATTTATATACTCTTTATACAAGAGACTTTAGTTTAGACCAGACTATAGTTTTTTTAATGGGCGAAGACATAAGAAAGTATTTTCATCTTTTAACGATAGAAGAAATGTTTTCACATCTTCTAAAGATAGAAGAAAACATCGCAAAGTAAGATTAAACGATTTCGAATGGAATATTTCTCGATAAGGTGTCTCTTTTAAAGGTGAAGGTATTTCACAAATTCATTTCGTGTTTTTTAAATATTTCTTCGAAGGCATAATTTTAAACGCGTTTATCTGGAAACGCGTATATTTTCACACGTTTAATTCCTTTTTACCAAAGCACGTCATATATACATAGTATAGAAGCTACAACTGTTACAAGATATTTATTGAAAGTACACATTTTGGAAAGTGCACCAAATTATTTGGATGGTCAATTATCCATTGCATTAATAAGCACAATATGTAACGAGTAATGAGACAATCTTTATCATTAATTGTATAGTTAGAACTACTATTCATGCCGTATACTAATTTTTCACGAAGTGTATGTGTAGTCTGTACGTACGAAGGTGAGTCATCTAAGAGTTTAAGCTGAAATATTTTCGATACTATTAATTATGTCGAAAAACGTTCCGGATAAAAGTTGAATGGCTTCAAAAAGGGAACGTGTTTTAACGTTATACAGTTTTTAATAATGAACATAATGTATTCCTAAGAAAATTCTGTGGTAAGTGTCGAATACTTTCACGAGTATATAAATAAAGACAAATTTCTGTTGAAACATTTGTGTACAAACAAAGATTCGAAGGCGAAACTCAGACAGAAAACGTAACATGCTAATCAGTTGTGCGAAAAAGACGCAATCTTCCGGTTGTCGTTCCAAAAGGTGTGACAATAAGCGTAACTCGTTATCGGGTGGAAGATTTAAGTAAATTCATTGAAGATCCCTTGTGAAATGCAAAATACTCTGAGAGAACAGTTCG
>NC_057777.1:10174957-10240365 GCF_014825855.1 Bombus pyrosoma | reverse complement strand
CTGTAGTACCTGTTGTACTTTGATTCCCTTATCCTTTTTCTCCTCTCTTCTGTTTCTCTCCTCCTTCTTTCTTCTACTATTTGGTCTCCAGTCCAACTTACTTGCTCCCCTCCTTCTTCCCTTTGTGTCTCTCCGTTTCTCACCTCTTCTAGTTCCCTCTTTCTCCTTCTTGCTCTTTTCCCTTCCTGTCCGTTTCCCCCAATTGTTATTTATTAAACTTACAATTGAAATTGAATAAGTTTTAGAAGAATATAATTTGACCGAGCAAAAGTGACGTTCGTGGAAGGAGATACAGTCAAGAAGTGGGAGGAGAATTTGTAAGATATCTTTGAACGTTAGCTAGCCAATCGTGATGCAAGACTTCTAGGCTCATAATAAATTGGAGCAGTGAAGACAATTTCTGCAGGACAACTTAACCAAAAGCACTATTTAAGCTACATTGAAACTTCAGTTAAGCCGTATATACATTGATCACACAAAGTTTCATACGAAGCGCTTCCTTTATCAAGTTCTATATTTCATTTTTAAAGTGTCAGATTTTTGCAGTTTTATTAAAGTATTATCAAATAATACGAAATTTAATGTATTTGGATGTAAGTAATTCGCATGTAAATAAATAAAAAGTTATGTCAATACCTTTTGTAGTTACTGTATATATAGTTTGTTTTTTGCTATTAGTGTAGGAATGGTAACCAGGTAGTTCCGGTATTGAACTATGCCCACACAATTGCAGATATTGACATAAGGTTTAAAATATTACATTCCTTATATCGAATGGATTTGAAAATTCTGGAAGTGTAAAACATTGAATACTTTATATTAGACTTATCACTTATATTAACACCTATATTAAATTTATCATATATACGTTAATAAACTAATTCCTATTCTTGTATTCTCGAGACCTTGGAGGTAGTCATCTTAGTAGTCGCAGTTTGGATCATTAAACCTCTAAATTTATTCTCGAGATTCTTGAAATCTTTAACTACTGACTTATCAGATCTTTAGACTCCTCCAATCTTCCTATCGATTTTGGGTTCCTAGATTTCATTTTTGGCTGTTGAAGTTGTAGGTCCTCAAATTTTTACAATGTCCGATCCTTCGAATCTTTTAATTTTTTTGAATTTTCAGATTCTTGAGCTTCTTCTGAAGCCCGGAATCATTGGATTTCTGGATTCTTCAATTCTTCCAACTTTAGATCCTTGAATGCAATAACTGTGAATTCGGTATTCAATTTCTATTGATTATTCGATCTTCCATCTATGTAATTGTTTCTAATTTTCATATATCAAATTTTTATTATTAATGATATGCATTGTGGATTTCTTAAATTTTACATTTTCAAATAAATCAATTAAACTTCATTTCCTGGATACATACAGCGTTTTATTTTATTTATCATATAATTGAATAATAAAAGTTACACTCAAACAAACAAAACAAATATCTACAGGAAAGGATAAGATAAAAGAAGTTTCATAGGATGTGAATAACGAGGTGGATTGATACAGGTGTTCTGTAGATTTATTGGACTCTAAACCCGATACTCGTTTTCCATTGAAGTATTCCCTTTTTTCAGTCTTTTAGTCTTTGTATCTATTCTCTCACCCTCCCTCCTTCTCCACAACCATTTGATTATTTTGTCACTGTACAAGTACAGTACCGTAAAAAAATGTTTAACGATCTAACATTAGATATAAATCAAATATATTTAATCAATATCGTCGAATATTCGTATGTTAAAATTAATTGTTAAATATCTCCTGCATATTATTGCATTCTTTCTTGATTTGCCTGATTTATACATTTTTGGAAATACTATCGTAAATAGATCTACGCTCTGAATGTTTTAAAACATTTATTAAATTTTTTAGACTAAATTAGAAAAGGGAAAAAGTAAAAAAATGTAAATTAGTTATTTGAGTTTATTAAAAAATTTGTCTTATACTTTATTACCACACTATTTTTCTCTCTTCCTTCCAGAAGAAACACATTATGAAAAGAGAAAAATATTAAATATTTCAAATTTTCCATCTTTGGATTTTATAATTAAATATTATATTTTTAGATGCGATTGTAGAATTGATAATAATAAAATTAGAATAATTTCAACTATTCTCAAATTTATTTTTAAAGAGGAAAACATTTTCATCTTGCATCTGAGATTTTTGCATATAACTGTAAGTCCGTGGGTGTGGAAATAATGAGTTCTTGCGAAAGTGAGTGCCTTATTTAAAAGTATTCATAGCTGCATTCTGGTTTAAATGAGCCTCAAGATATTACGAACATAGAAGGTGATGGTTATAATCATACTAAATTAAAGTTTTAAAGTAGCCAAATTCTAGAGATGTATATTTATTATGGTAAAAGGGCGCGGATTTAGAACCTTTTTAGAATGTAAACGCTCTTTTTTGTTTACATCATAATATTGTAATAATATTATATTAACATCATATATAATATACTATTACGTTGAAAAATATTTGCTTTTCTACAATTTTATGGTAGAGTACATAACTTTATTGATATTTATAAACATTTAATATTTCTATTGTTTAGGACTTATAGCAACTTGTGTACTTAATGAGTATCGAATTCTTAAAATGTACAAAGATGTGCTTCGATTTTTAAATTTCTAATATTTCATTCTGTCAAAGACGGAATTGTAAATGAAAGATTTCAGGGTAATTATTCCGTTCTTAACAAAATTTTAATTATATGTAGAGTAATTTGTTATTATTATTGTATTGTATATAAATTCTAAAATTTCCCGGATTACATTCTATCAACTGTTAAATGTATAAAACATCCACCATATTTTCCAATCTCCTAATATCAAAATGAAAATATCTAATTTTATATATGACCTACTAATAAACCTACTAACATTAAATTTAGATTAATATTAAATTTTACAGCAAATGGAGAATGCAAAAGCAATAAAATTCTACTATCAATGTAAAATATTGGGTATTCGTGCAACTGGATGCTATTGTACTCAGATGTTTATTTTTCATGCTGTAATTCCATTTATTCTAAAGATTCAACTACATTCAGGCATTGCAGCTGATAGAAAAAGAATATCAAGAAAAAGTTAAAATACAGTGCGTAAAATGAAATAAACGGCAGCCCGAGGAAGTAGATGAAAGGGGATGGAATTTGGCCGTGTGTAGATACAGTTCATAACTATATAGAATGCTCGCATTGTCCGTGATTGCAGTGGAGTGCAGAGTGTTCGCCTTGTCGACGTAATATGAAATACCAGGATGAAATATGGCCGACCGAAATTTACGATCCCGCCTTGCTTCAGAAATTCAAGAAACCTTTGTCGTTCTTTCGGTTCTATTCGAGACAACCGTGCAAAACGAGAAAATGTTTTCAGATCCCCTTACCTCTTGGTTCCCTCGCATTTTTGACATCTTGAGGAATGGTTTACGAGTATTTTTGGATTTATTATACGTTGAATCCTTTCAGGATAATATCGAAATATTGTATAGAGTGTAGAATTCTTGTGTTATAATATAATACATGAAGAATGATCTCAGCTTTGTGAAAAATGGGAACAGATTTTTCAATTTCTTAGTTCCTCGTGAATTGATACTCTAAAGGTGTAATTTAATGTAATCCTTTTCTTGTGATATTGTTTTCAGTTAAGAATATCGCTGAAATAAAAGATGTATTAACATCATTAATTAACAATGATATAGCTTGTGGAATTTGTGGATTAATTTTTATTAATCTTTCGTAGATAATTAAAATAAATGCGCCAAGTATGAACGATAGACGTAATCAGTAGACTGAAATTACATATTGTTATATAACGCAATGACTTTATTTTACACAACACATGTTTTGCATATTTAAATCTAAAACTCAACCTGTCAAATAGCTGTCTCTCATCGATTTCAATGCTCTTGAAATATTTTATTAAAGTCATCATCCTGAACAACTTTTTCCTATACATATGATGGATGTTCGATTTTAGTTTTCGAGTAATATATATACGAAAATATGTTTCGTATCATATGTTGTGTGAAACTGTCGATATTTTACCCCCTCACGAATTTTAATGGGACCCTTTTTAATATCTTCATAGTAGCGTATAAACAATGAAGAAAATAAGAAACGTTCCGCTCACTGAATCTCAAATGGAGAGGAGTAGGTAGGGTTAAGCTACATAAGTGTCAGACCACATAATCGAGCCGCGTGGACGGTGGTGATAATGGTGCCACTACATCATACATTACATACATTATAATTTGGATACGCAATAATCATAGTATCTAATGTACAATTTTGTATAAAATATGATATCAAACATACTTTCCTGTACAATTCGAAGACTAAGATCGAGTACCCGAGTAAATAATTATAAAACTCAATCCTTTTTTTAAGTTTCTCATAATATTAAAACAAAAATTAACAAGATCGTTTATATAATTTCATGATATAATAGAAAGCAAAACTGAAGATACAACAAACGAAAATTTCCTTCTTTTGAAGTCTGAGAAAAATTAAATTTTCTCCTAGAATTGTGTTCTTAGCTGTGTAAAAAAATAAATTCAATGTTAAGTTTGTTACGTTTTCAGTCTTCAGTCAGTACTTCTAGTAATCTGCTGGATAGGCTATCCATTAACTGATTTAAAGTTTCGTTTTGAAAATCCACCCACGTGGATTTCATCCTTTTTTTAAGTTTAACGATATTTTCTATAAGTGGCTTCTCTGACCGTAAACGTGTCTTGCTAGAATTCTCCACAAGTTCTCAATCGATTTCAGATCAGGATTCAATGCAATCCAAGGTAATAATTCTATTCCGAAATCGTGAAACCACTTTTTTGTAGCGGCAGCTGTATGAATAGGAGCATTGTCTTGTTGAAAAATTGTCTTTTTGTTTTCTATTCGAGTTATGAAAAACAATAATTCAGCATATAGTGCCTCCTAATATCCCAGAGCGTTCGATTTACTCTTTGGAAAAACAATTTCTCTTAACATATCCAAGCATGATCACTGTTTTCCTGGAAATATTAAGGAAATAATGCAGAAAATGTGTTTGAGTTTATAATTACCCATAGTACTGTATGTATTGAAAAAAGTTGTTCGAAATAATGACCATGGTGACATATTTCAGCGGTATCGGAATTGGCGAGGAAATAGCTATTCGACAGTTTCATTTTGTTACATATCTTGTGATTATGTGACATATTTATCTCAAATTTATTTAATTTCATCATAACCGTGTTACAAAACGTAAAACGTAATAATTTACGTTTCTGATTAGGATCAGTTTGTTGAGTTTATTGCAGCTACGTCAATTGTACTGTGAACAAGAAGCAAACGTACCAAAAAATTTCTTAAATATGTGTAAGATTGAATATTTAACTTGGATAGACCTATTTAGAAAAAAGTTTTTCACACAGGCAAACATAGGGCTGTGCATCTGAAGTGCTGCGCGTGTTTTGAAAATTTTTGAACTCTCTATCGAATCGTATGTTTTCTCTACATATATCCAGGCATATTTGGACCAAGTATTCATTTTTCAAGAACGCATCGCAAATGTTCGATTCGATATTAATGAGGACATTTACAATTGATCGACGCTAATGGAATCCATATCGATAGGCAATCAAGATGTTATTTGTTCCTAGCAACCATCTCAATCGGTAAGTCATCGGTAATTTTCTCAAGTAGTTTGCACATGGAGATTGCTAAAGTAATAGATCCAGTAATCCTCCGCTTTGTGCCTGTGTTTGTTCGATTTAAGCATGAGAACAATAATTTCTTTTCTCCATTCATCCGGAAACACTTGGTATGTCCATATGCAGTTATAGATTTTTGGGAAATATTTTAATTCAATTCGAAGGATCTTTTTCAGGAGTGAATTGAGTATGTTATCTGGCCATGGAGTTAAGTTAGAAAAATTTACCAAATGTCCAGCTGGACAAATTATAAAGTACAAATTAAATAATAATAATAAAAAGAATATCTGACCCTGGAAAGGTTTTGATATTTATAGAGAGATTACTAGGTCTCCTAAAGTTATACTTGCGTTAACAGACAGATTTTTCGGGTAATCATTAGTCTTTAGTAAGTTTGGACTATTGACAACATTTTTGAGAGAAAATTAACTGTTATTATTATTAGCTGCATATCTACAGAAAACTTCAGCTAGCGTGTTAACTATTGTTTTTTGATTGTACACAAAGTCGTTATTGTTTAAGATGAGGAATTGGATTACTTTTCTTTTATTGGATACTTTTAATGCTCTTTCATACTGTCTTTTTGTAGTTTGCTTGGTTAACGTGGAAAGTTTACGTTATTCAGAATTTTTAATATCCAGCATCTTTTGTTTTCTTTTATTGTTTTACGGAATTTTGCTCGTAATTTTTTTAAGTAAATTAGGTTCTCTACTGTGGGATGTTTTTTGGCTGTGTTGAGTGCTTGATGACCTTCTGTTTGGCACTCCTTTTTTCCACCACGGAGTGATATGTTTTCTATTGGTGTCCTTTTCTTTTTATAGATTTTGAGCTTCCTTGAAAAACTGTGGCAACGGTCAAATTGAAAATATCAAGTTTTCTTCTTTAATTTGTTGCATGGTCCATGGTATAATCTTTCGAAGATTGTCAATGATTGTTAGTTTGTAGTTGGTTCAGTCGATTGGCAGGCAATTTTTATATCTGGGGAGTGTGGTCTTCAAATGATACTTTTATGGAGAAGTGGTTACTGTCATAGAGATCATCAAAGGCTGACCATTCATGGGTTAAGCTAGATTACTATTATATGTCGGGTTCACATTATGATTAGGGTTAGGGGCATGAAACAAATCTTCATTTGGATTAGACATTATTGTTATGCAATAGAGGAGATATTTACTAGTGCAAATATGATTATTACAGAATTTGACAAGTAACCGCGGTAATTAGATACTCTTAGAAGCTAATGACGATGATCCTAGGTTCAATAACGAATCCGCGGTCAACGGGATAACAAAATGTGCTTCCAAAGTCCAAGTTGTACCCAACTGACCCAATACCCATCGAGCGTAAAGACGCTATGTAACTCGCTAATGAGATCTTACGAGAGTACAACTTTCCGTCGCGATGATGCTGCAGAGGAAAACTATGATAGGGCGTGTCTAAGGACACGAGATCATAGGATTCGTGGAGATATGCCTTCATTCGGAAAGTGAGGGAAATTGACGTTGCTGTTAATTGGTCAATTTCCATGTTGGTGGTTAGAGAAGGATGCTAGGCGCCCTTGAGGGAAAGTTGCTAGCGGGAAGCGTCGTTCGCGAGAAAAATAGATTTCCCCTAAGATTACCGTAAAATTACCGTAGTTGGGACAAAGACTATTTGTCTGTTTGAAGGACTTTAGTTAACTAAATCTTAAGTTTTATAACGAGTCCTCAGGATAGCTGAATATGTACTGTGGAGATGCATCGACATCTGGTAATCATCTTACTCAGAGAATAGGGTCTGCGTGTGGAGAGTCGCGGGACAGAAATCGTTGGAATGTTTACTGTCGAGTTCCGCTACAACTATTTCTTTTTAAAGAGAGCTATACTATTACTCCATACCTTTGTTAGACAAAACGTTCATCCCTTGACCGCGGCTACGTTCGGCGGTTGGTTGTTGCCTCGAACCCAAGCTCATTATCACAAATCTCGAACAAATACAATCGGATTGAATGACGAAAATTGCTTAATTACAACTATGGTAGAATCTAGATTACAGTGTTAAGGGGGCTTTTCCCAAAGTTTTAAAGGGAAGACTCCGGTGTCCTTTCATCTCGTCCTTCAGATTGGTAAGTCTATTGCACTGAAATCCAGTACTTACGGTGAAGTGGGTTGGGCTTTCTACTCTGGGAAGGAATGAGATATGGGTCTTCAAGTAGCTTTTCTATAGTTTTTCCGCGACTGCCTCTTGGCTGAGCCTCAAAGATGATAATGGCTGTTGAAGTCGTCCATGAGCAATAGAGCAAGCGGTATTTGATTGATGAGATTTTCTAAGTCTTTCAGGTTTGGCATTTGGCTGTTAGGAACGTAAACATCGCATACATAAAATGTTCTCGCTAGTGACACATTTACTGTTAATACTTGAACTGTATTTGAACTACGTAAATACCGTAGAGTCTCAGTTATCAGAGATCCATTATTCGAACATTCAATTGTCCGAACATATTACCTACTAGAATACTTTATATAAATATACACATTCCATTTTTTTCTGTCAGACGAAAGCTTCATCAGGATTAAGTATGAGATTGATATACGCACAACAGTCGCGTTACGCGTTAACATCGTAATGTCGGCAAGACAAAAGCGTGTAATACTAATAATCGAAAAAGAATGCGAAATAATTAAGAAGCTTGAAAGTGGCGAACGCGTAACAATTACAGAAATATATTGGAAAATCAACTATGATTGATTTGTAATAAAGTGGCTTCTATTCGATAAAAATTATAACAATCAATCCGATGATGCTACAGTACAAAACATATTAAATTATAATAACCAAGAAATGGATGAAACAAACAGTGGTAGCATTGATAAGGACGTACTAAACAGGGCTTAGATGGTTTGAATGCTGATTTGTATGCTGATTTGATAGTACTGAGAAAATTATGTGATTTAGTTGTCAGGAAAATTTGAGATCCATAAGTTTAATCCTTCTCCAATTTCACAAAAGGAAGTAAAATTAAGCTAAACACACAAATGCTTTTTGATTTTGTATTTAATTAATAAACTTACATACAAAGTAATATTTATTTTGTCTTAAGTATTTTACATAAAACTTGATACTATATACTTGTTATTTTAGTTTCCGGAAATTCTCTTATCCAAACACTTTTGACCTCCAATTAGTTCATATAATACAAGTTCTACTCTTTATGACTGTATGTGAATGTAGTATATGTATAAGTTTGTGAAATTTTATTAACATTGTTATGAGACATAACTGTCGTGATTACATTAATACAAAGTTCCGAATAAATATGGAAATTTATATAAAGAGAACATAATATTGATTATAAGTATACACTTGTAGCTTGGAAAAGAGCGACAAGTGCGAGTTTCAAAAAACAAAAGCTTTGAAGCATTCATGCCAGAAAGCTCGAATAACCCGCACAATAAAAATTCGGGAAACATTTTTTTTTTGTTGAATAATTTTTACATATAACAGAAGAATATCGCTTTTTTCCAACGTCAAATAATTCTGCTAAAAGGTCAGTAGCACAAAGTTTCATTGCAATTCGCACTTTTCTCGATGAGTTTTCCAATGACAACTGCTTGAAAAACGATCTTCAACCGTGAATGAATGAATGAAACGTTAAAATTTGATCCTTGTAAAAATTTTGAAACGACTTTTGCTTTACCTATTTCGACGTGAAACAATATGTATTTTCGTGATTGTTCCTGTCGATTTCAAAAAAATTATGATTTCGGAATCACGAAGATTTTGAAGTGGAAATATAGGAAAAGTTTTTTTTTAGGTTATTGGTATGTTTCGGCATTGAAGAAAAACAAAGAAAAAGAATCTGAAGTATTAACAGAATTCTTTTGCAGTAAAGTAATAATGGAATTTCCTAAGTTAAACATAATGGATTATTTGATATAAATGTTTAAATTAGTTTAATATTTACAAACATAAAAATAAATAAAGATATAAAAATATGGAAAGATAAATTTAAGTGCTAAAAAGTGGACAAAAGAACGAGGTTGTGATTCGTGAAATATTGTAAATATGACTTTCCAAACGAATATTTGTACGTAATTTATAAACAAAATGTTATTTGTACTTGATGCGAATAAATGTATTCAGGGTCCGACCAAATAACACGTGAAAGTGCGCACGACGTGATCCCCTATGGAAAAGCAAGAAAAAAGTGTAGAATAATGTTTTTTCATTCTCGGCTTAGATTTCGAGAAAATCGAGTCTAATATTCCGTACTGGGCAGGATTAAATAATCGATAGGAGGCCATTCTACGTGTGAAGATAAGTCATAAATGTAGAATACAATTTTTTTCATTGTATTTCATATAATACTAAGTAGATTTTTAATTCGATATATTCAAATTCTATTTTTTTAAAAATGGCACCTTAAACGGAAAAATTTTATTCTACATTTTCGTCTTATCTCTTTCCTTTATCTTTCCTCTTCTTGCGTAAAATGTCTTCTTGTCGATTATTTAATCCTGTCCAGTCCCGAATTAACACTAGAACTATCACACCAGTAAAAATGACTAGTTTTACAATTTTATTTTAACATCTAGCGATCTAGCGATCGCTCTGGAATTTTCTTGTTAATTAACACCATCATATTAAATGATACGCAGTAAAAATTGTAAAAACGTGTGGAAAGTTGTACAAAACGAGGAAACTGCTTAATTGGAATTCGGTAAACAGATTCTAGGATCCTCTTACACTTTGACTAGTATTAGTCATCTTGATTGGTATTGGTATAAGTACCACGATACAAAATTAGTTTGATTTTGAATACATAAAAAGAAATAAAATAAAATAACATTCATTATATTATTCCTTTAGTTATCGTTGCAAAAATCATTACATCATTGCGGAAAAAGAATGTAACATGAAGAAGGAATGTTAACCACGTTCAAGTATACTTGATAGATTTTCAAACTCGGTTTTTTCAAAAACTATGCCGAAAATAAAAAATATGTTATTATATATTTTTTTCTTATCCTTCCACAAGGAATCGTATTATGCCCACTTTTACATGTTATTGGGCTGGAGCCTGCATGTACTCATAGTCGTTCGCTATAATATTCGGACAGAGCAATTCTATTTTTCTATTTATTGCTTTATACAAGAGAGGACGATTTAAATATCGTTAAAAATAATTGTGTAAAAAGAATAGAATATTAAACAATCGTGGACTGTTACGTCCGGTGACACTCTATACAAATCAGGCCCCACACCGCGGGTAAGATGGCTGTCAGATGTCTACATACCCTTATTGTGTACCCTCAATAATCTTAAGGATCCACCATAAATCTTAGCATTTTCATAGTTAAGGTCCTTCAGACCAAACAAGTATCTTTTTACTTCAAGTGTTCCTTAAATTTATTATCCACTCCGGGAAGGTACGGGAAATTTGGTTTTTGTCACCTACGGTGTCTCCCGCTAACAACTTTCTCTCGGGGGCGGCTAGAACCCTTCCTTGCTTATCAACCTTTTTCTTATCCAACCAGAAGCAATGACTATTGCCCTCACTTTCCTAGCCAAAATTGCCATCAACAAATTCAATGGTCCCGTGCGCTAGACACACCCATCAATAGCTTTCCTTCGCCACAGCATCGTTACCGAACTTTACTGATTCTTCAGCTTTAGATCAGTCGACATCTCTTGACTGGGTTTCCACCCTTGGTTCAGTCATCTAGTAACTTATATCTACACGGACCGAGCGTAACTGTCTATCTCTATAAGGTTGTTGGAATAAAGTGTAAGTTGTAACCTGTTACTTCAGTGTTATAATCAGCTCAACCACCTCTATTATTCTAAACGAATTATGGCATCGATCATCTAATCGTAACGGGAATTTACGGCTCCAGTTAGCGCGTTTCCTCGCGATCGCGTCCCTCCACGAACGGTCGAACATTTTGGTCCTTCGAGCGGGATTACGTGTCAAGTGAAAGTGTACACATCAGTGACACTCATTACCATACAGTGCCACGTGAATCCATCATAATCAACAGCGGAAGCTTTACAACTACAACAAAGTCAGTGACGTCAGGGGCCCTCACCTTCGAAGAGGTATAACCCGTTGGTCGGGGAACGCAACCGCGCAGCCTCCCGCCGCAGCTGGACAATCATCAGCGTAACGAGTTCTAACAACTTCAGCCTCACAACAAAACGAGTGACCTTCGGGAAAGAACACCTTCCTCGCGAAGCACACGCCAACAATATTCCGCTACCCAGTGACGAGCGACAACTTGCAGCCGGAATAACTCCGCATCGGGAATCACCGATCGCACATCACAAGTATCACCTTCATTAACGAAGTACCTTCATCGCCAAGCATCCCGATCGCGTCAAAAATCAACTCCCTGCAACGAAAACGCAATAAACGTCTCAACAACATCCTAAACGTCATAAAGGAAGGCATCGACGATTACCAACAGTCCAACAATCATGACGTTGGTCTTTTGAAATCATACTAAACACAACTCGAGGAAGGATGGAAACGGTTCCTATTCGTCCAAGAAGATTTAAATGACCTTGACAAAGAGGAGTACACTCAGGAATGCAGAGCGTTTGTAAATTACATTTCTCTGGACGATCGGCTAAGGAATCTCATGGAGAGCAAGCGACCATCAATCCCGTCGACGCCCAAATGGAGCAGCAACACGTTTAGCAGTTTCTAGGGAAGTAACGATAATTAAAATAACAACAGTAACAATATTCATACTCCGCTGACGGAGAATATCGTATTGAATTTAGCGCCGATTCCGTCGCATGACACGCGCGAGCTCATTGCATGACACCCGCAACTCGTCGCTTACACGCGACTGGACGACAACCACGTTCGCATCGTCATTATTTCAACAATCTGATTTAACGTCACCAAACGCCATGAATCGGACAACCTCTCACGACCCTCTGGACCTGAAGAAAGAGAAAACCTCACCTGGTGACAAGCCGTCTCAGACATTGATCTCCCCTAATCTGTTACAGAACGTTCGTTACTCTTTAACCATAGTTCACAACGTAGAGAGTAACGGGCTGAGTCCCGTCCAGGACAACAAAGTCAATCTCGAGTCGAAACCTACGGCAGAGGCTTTAAAATGCACCATGTTCGAACTATCCAGGAGTAGTTTCTCTTCGCTCCACACTCCCACGATGAATGTCCATCAAAACGTGTCGCCTTTCAATAACCTGTCCTATACCATGCCGCCTGTATCACCTGAGATCAGGAATATCGTATCGGGGAGTCATTGTCCGGGACATAACGGGAAGAGGTCACTTCCGTCACCTCCGACATGGGCCACGAATTGCGATTGGCACGAATCAGAATAACTTCTGCGTTATTGCCACCGTGACTAATCACTGAAATGGTATGAGTAATTTACAGAACATCCCTTCGGACCTCAACGCTTCTCTACTGAGTCCACAGAGCGTCACATCGAACAAATCTCATCTCCAACGAAGCCGGCACACTTTCCAATGTCAAACCAAGTCCCAATCACGGACACCACGACGCCCAACGTCCCTTCACTAACTATGACATTCAGCACAAGCAAGCCGAAAGAAAGATGAGAAACTCAAACGAACTCTCATCAAAGGATCTAATATTTCAGAGTAACACTATTTCAGCCTTTCAGGAACTATCAGACTATGAAGAAATTTGGAACCCTCCCGAGCAATCAAACCGTTCCACCTGGCTTCCCACCGATGAACTTGCCAGGAAGGACGAACCAGCGTATTCCTTGCACAGTCCCAGCATGGTGACACCTCCTAGAAATAAACTAAGCCCAATGCTGACCAATTCAGAGCGCAACTGCCCCTTGAAACCAGAGTCTAGTCAGAACAGTCCGTTTTACGCGGAACGAGCGGATGCTATCGGACATAATGCGGCGATAATATTAAGAAGACAACTTCGGAACAATCCAGCACTGAATAAACATCGACACAGGGAATCAGGATGGCTAGAAACGCTAGCAGCTGTAAATTCTAATCCACTGCATCTGATCGAATGGAAGGAAACTGAATAAAAACAGAAGTTAAGATGCCTCTGCTGTCGTTTTCCGCGGATGATTGGGCCAAGAGACACTGCTCTAACGAGACGAAGAAGAGCCCACAGGCCAAGCCAGTACAACTACCAAGGATCATCACCAAGAAAACGCGATTCGGATGGATCAGCGGGGGGGAGCCCTGTCTCTCAACTAACTGTTAACATCCTTCACGCCTCCACGACGGATCTACATATGGACCTCACTTGTGTTAGTGAAATCGACGACACTTCCTGGGTCGAGCTGTTTGTGTGTTCGTCAATGGCTAGAGGATGGACTTGGAGACGAGTTTGTTCGTGGTGTCTCCGATCTGTGGTTTGTTGTAGATTTCTGATGACGAGTAGGTGATGAGTAGGATTGGGAAGAGGGTGTTGCGGATCGACTGCTTGACGGAGAGGAGTTTCGGCTGGATGTGACGGAACGAGACTTTGAGTGGTGTTTGGTCTTATGCAGCATCGCGTGATGCCGTTCTCCGCACGTATGACATGATCCGGCGTGACAATCTCGCATTGAGTGCCCTCTCCTCAAGCATTTGATGCATAGGCATGTCCTTTTGACGTCTTTAAGGCGCTCGCCAAAGGGTTTAGCTTTGAAACTGTAACAACTCCAAATGGCGTATGGTCCTCAGCAGATGGGACATGTTGACGGAGCTTGTATCGTGGTTAATGCGTGCCCTTCTGGCGCGCATTGACGGACCGGATTGGGTTGATCCGGTGATCCTCTTGTTGATGTGACCGTGAAGGTCGATATGGAGCTGAGTGCCAATTTCTCGAGGAAGTCCAGTAACTGAGTGTACTGAGGCACTTTTTATGACGTTTATATTGGTATAGGACTCTCCTAAATTATTTAATGAGTGGAGAGTTTGTTTGACCGTGTTAAGTGCCTCAAGGTCTTTGGAGATTCTTTAGTTATTTTTGGATAATTAATGATTGCCAGGCTGTGGCATAAAGCAGTGTGTCGTGAACCTCTCCTTGAGACGCTCTCCTATAGCGTCAATGTAATTTGCGTTGTTGAGGGTTAATGCATTCATATAATGCATTCATCATAAGTCCGGCGCTTCTCCCGTTAGGACGGACCGCACGTATCGGAATTTTTGCACGGGCGTGAGGTGGTGGTTGTTGTCTATTGTTGAAGAGAAAGTGTCATGGATCGCGCTCTATTTCTCTAATTTCCCGTCGAATGTGGGGAGCCGCATTTCTAGTAATTGAACTTTCGTTGCGGGAAATTCGCTGCCTGTGGGTCTTAATCAACTGACCAGGGAAAGGTAAATTCTTAACGCTCTGCATTCCTGAGTGTACTCCTCTTCGTCGAGGTCATATAAATCTTCTTAGACGAGTAGGAACCATTTCCATCCTTCCTCGAGTTGGGTTTAATATGATTTCAAAAGACCAACGTCATGATTGTTGGACTGTTGGTAATCGTCGATGCCTTCCTTTATAACGTTTGGGATGCTGTTGAGATGTTTATTGCGGTTTCGTCTTAAGGAGTTGATTTTTGACGCGATCGGAATGCTTCGCAATGAAGGTACTTCGTTAATGAAGATGATACTTGTGATGTGCGATCGGTGATTCCCGATGCGGAGTTATTCCGGCTGCAAGTTGTCGCTCGTCACTGGGCAGCGGAATATTGTTGGCGTGTGCTTCGCGAGGAAGGTGTTCTTTCCCGAAGGTCACTCGTTTTGTTGTGAGGCTGAAGTTGTTGGAACTCGTTACGCTGATGATTGTCCAGCTGCGGCGGGAGGCTGCGCGGTTGCGTTCCCCGACCAACGGGTTATACCTCTTCGAAGGTGAGGGCCCCTGACGTCACTGACTTTACCGTAGTTGTAAAGCTTCCGCTGCTGATTGTGAGGGATTTGTGCCACATACGTGGCATTGTATGATAACGGGTGTCACTGGTGTGTACATGGACGAAATAATAATAATTAATATTCAAATATGAAATAAAAATATAAATAATCCTCAAATCAATCGCGGTTTATAGAAAATATATTTATTTCATTCAAGTCTATAACCACTCCGTAACTATCTTTCGATTATTTAGTTCGTACCAAACCCTAATTATTATGGAAACTAGCAGTATATTCACCTGAGGTGGATAAGGTCGTGATAGGTATTTAAGAAACACTCAGATATATACAACAATAATATTTATTCACAGTATATTCTGGATGTACACTGATGCGCAGAACTCGCGGTTAACAGTTCGACTACTGGTCGGTGTGTTTTGATGCGACGGGAGTTCGGCGATGATTGCGCGAGATGCCGAAGACTTGGATTGTTGATTGACTCGGACCGTGCGATGGTAACGACCGTTGTGTGATGACTCTAGGTAACGACCAAAGGGTAACGACTCTATGTAAATGACTCTATGCAAAGACTCTATGTAACAGACTGCATGTAAAAGACTGACTTTCCGTCACGATGATGCTGCCGAGGAAAACTGTGATGGGGTGTGTCCAAGGATGCGAGATCGTCAGATTCGCTGAGGAAAGCTTTGGTTCGGAAAGTGAGGGAAATGGACGTCGTTGTTTATTGGCTAATTTTTGTGTTGATCGTTGGAAAAAGATGCTAACTGCCCATGAGAGGAAGTTGCTAGCGGGATCGTCGTACGTGAGAGAAAGTAAATTTCTCGTGTGTTCCCGTAGTAGGTGGTAGACTTAGAGACTGATAAAACAAAGATTTTAACAAATACCTTTGGAGGAGCTTAGCTGAAATAAATCCTAAGATTTATAGCGTGACCTTAGGCTAGCTGAAAATATTCGGTAAGAATGTATGGGCATCTGGCAATCATCTTGTCCACAGGAATAGGGTCTTTGTGTAGCGAGCCACGGGACAGAAACCGTCGGAAAGTTTACTGTCGAGTGCCGCCACACGCCATTAAACCGTCCACTAATTCTCTCAAAGACCACTGCAACGAAAACAAATCAATATCACTCTCCTGTACAATACACAACTATGCCACAATATTTTCCGTTTCTATGCTCTAATACGAAAATCCTTTCTTCGTCCTCTTTAATTTATTCACATAAACCTGACAAGAGATCGTGTTCGTCTAACTTGATAGAGTAAGAAATAAAAAGAAATGCTCGTTAAAGTGACCGAGAAGAAAGATAAAGTGGATGAAAGTGCGGGAGGATTGGAGAAGGGAAAGAAGCAAGAAAGACAAAGAAAAGGGGATCCCTTTTCATTTTCACGTTGTATTTTAACGTTCGAGTTAAAAAGCTGAAGTGGCAAAGGAAAAATGCAACCGGAGGACGAACAAATGTCACGAGGACGAGGAACGAAGGAAAGACGTCCCATTGTGTAGCTGGTACGCAGGACACTCTTTATACGACTTGAAAACTCTTTGTTCGGCCGTCGTCCATGGAACAATGACGGAGAACAGAACCGTGAAAACGATGATACGCTTTGTCCGTATTCCATCCGTGAAACAATAATGGGAGACAACTGTGAAAACGGCTGTACCACGCACAGTACGTCAATTACACCATGCTACGTATCCACATGAACTTGTCGTCTCGATGTTTCCCCAATGATCACTGATTTTCGAGAGAGCGTTAACTGTTCAAGTGCTTTCTCTTTTCTTTTTTTTTTCTTTATGAAAATTCATCTTTAGTTATACGGTATAGTCTTCCACTTTGTTTCGCCTTCTTTCGTTTACGCTTGGAACTTTATTGATGTATTTGGCGAATATAATCGATGGTGACGTGTTGCAGATAAAAGATACTGTAGACTGTTTTACGAAATTTGATTTTTTAGTCTTTTCAGAATCAAAAATTTTGTACATTGCGTGAAAATATTCCTCATGTCGGTTAGTACTAATAAAATAAATTATACCTGATACTCTCGTAGACAAGATAAAATGTACTAAAATTAGGACCAGTATGGTTGAAAATATAGATATTCATGGATTACTTAGTTAATAACTTATTAAAACTCAGTGTTGCGTGTATGCAACATTAAATGTGAAACGCTTCAGGAGATTCCCATCTGGAGAGGTAAAAGAAGATAATTTGATTGTATTTTTTTAAAGTTCTACTTTGTAAATGTGTTCTAATTTATATATTCGAATTCGATGAAATTGCAAAAATTATATCGATTGTTATGTATGCACAAATTTATCATCATCAAAATCGAATTTCATTTAGAACATTTATATGGATTAGATAATTAAAACTCAAAGAATAATCTCGTCCGGGAAGTTGCAGCAATAAAAAGTGTTTACGCAAAGCAATTAGTTCTTTTCTTAGTGTCGTATATTTGATTTCCCAATGAGAGTGTGTCTGTAATAGGAAACTAGCCGTTGGCAAATCTATATTACAAATGGCACAAAAAAAAGAATAGCTGTCTGCAGTTAAAAATCATTAAAGCTACCGAAAAATTGTCTATCATTAAATCGCAAGTGAACAACAGTTTAACAGATCTAATGGAAACTGATATCCCGACAGCTATAAACAACAATAACTATTCATCAAAGAAAGGGAAAATCATTCCACCTGATAATTTGGTTAAAACAATCACGGAACATAACAAGTGGTTGAATAATATACCGGTTAGTAATCCGTTTAGCGTATTGACAGAACTGGATAACGAACCTACAGGAAGCAACATAAAGGCTATCGAATGTTATCGAAAACAGCAACCAAAACCTCCATCAGGTTCCATACATCGAAGCTCAAGTCATTGAACCCCTCACGGAACTGATGAAAAAAATAGCCAACTCTCAAACAATTAAAGATGATCATGTCAAAGTACAAGTTAATATTGCCGAAATTTATAGGAAACTTACTCTGCCATTAAAAGATAAGAATGCAAACTTCCATAGATACCATCTGAAGAAGAATAGAAGCTAGAAGGAAGTACTTAGGGGAATGCATCCTAGAAACAACACCAGTTCAATAATTAACAACTGAAAGAACTAAATCAGCAGGTAAATTAATAATATAATTAAACGTCACAAAGCAATCTCTGCAGCTGCTTCATTGAGCTTGAACCTAGGGAAAATAACAAAGAAATTTACAAAATTGATAGACTACTTAACACGGTAGTATCATTTGAACCTCTTAGAAATAAAACAGATATACCGCAATGTTTTCGAGTCACTGGTCTTCCAACCGTCCTATTACAAGAAAGATAGCTGACGTTAAATGTTACAATTGTCAGGGTAACCACTCTGCTAATTATAAGGGCTGTTCAGTGAGAAAACAGCTACAGTAGACACTCTTTTCTAGATTAAAACATAAATCAGTTACAGAAAATTCGAATAATTTAATCGTAAGGTAACCCCAGATGACAACAACGATACTGCCAAAAGGAGATACGACAATATAACAATCAATAACAAAACTTACGTTCAAGCAACTCGATTTCAAGTAAAGGAACTACCAGCTGTTACTACCGAAATCCATATCCAACACCTGACTTAAAAGAACTACTAGTAGCGTCTCAATGATTAGCTGAAACTCAATTACGAGCTCAACAATCACAACAAATCAACAAAATGCTAGAACTCCTTCCGTGTACGCTAAAAAGCAATAATAAGTACAATTAAATGGATATTTTAAAAATAGCAATTTGGAATGCTAACAGGTTACTACAAAGATTGCAAAAGCTGAAAGTCTTTATAAATACAAATAAAGACGACGTACTACTCGTCTGAGAAACTCATTTCACGGTAAAAATCTTTATCAAAATTCCATTTTATAATGTATATGATACTAAACATCCATCTGATAGGGGACGTGGTGTTCAGCGATAATTATTAAACAAAACATTAAAAAAATCATTAGAAAATAAAATTATTGCTGGTGGGGATTATAGTGCCAAACATAAATTATGGGAATCAAAAACTAACACACCGCGAGGTAAAATTTTAGAACAAGCTATACGATAACTTTCTTTGGATATAATATTAACTGGTGAGCCAACATACTGGCTATCGGCGTAATAAAAAACTCCGGATTTACTAGACTTTGCTATTATTAAAGGTTTACACAAACATCATTTTGTAGCACAGTACTGCCTAGATCTTATTTCAGATCACTCTGCGGTTCTTATTGACTTTTCATCCAAAGCAATGTACACGAACGTAACAAATCATCTGTACAACAATAGTACTAATTGGGTTCAATTTAAAAAATACCTAGAAGCTAGAAGCTAAAATAAATAGTAATATGCGATTAAATATACCTGAACAAATTGAATCGGCAGTAATGAACTTCGCTGATATAATACAAGATGCAAGTTGGATAGCCAAACAAGTGAACCAAACAAGTGAAGAACGATAAAAATTATCTATCCTTTGCGGCTTATATACTGCAGAAAATTAAGTTTAAATGTAATTAAAAAGTAATGTAATTAAAAAGTAATTGGCGAAAACATAAAACACAGCTCAACGAAAGCAGATTAAACGCTAAAACCACTGCAATATAGAATTTCACGAATACACAACGAAACTATCATCCAATAAAGACATGAACTATTTTACTCTGGAAAGCTATCAAAACGTTGAAAAGGTCAACCATTGTTCTACCTGTTATTACGAAACATGATTCTAATTCAGCTAAGAGTACACTGGAAAAAGCAAATGTTTCCGCTAATCATTATCAGGATACATTTTAACCAAATACAGACAGTTCCACAATTTTTATTCCACACGGAAATTCGTTAAGCACCTCGTTCAAAATATTGCACCAACTACGATAAAGCAACTTATCCAAGAAACTCGAGATAAAAAATCTCCTGGATTTGATATGATTAGTGAAAAGATTCTCAAAGAATTCCCACCAAAAGCGATAAAAATGCTCGTTATAATCTTTAACGCGGTTCTAAGAATTAAATATTTCCCTGTAAGTTGGAAGATAGCTCGTCATACTATTATCAAAACCAAAAAAAAGGTCGTCACTTACCATCATCATATCGACCGATATGCTTCTTCCGCTAATATCTAAATTACTAGAAAAGATAATTCTAATTAGAATGAGGAAAGTAATAAACAAAAGGAATTTAATTCCATTTCACCAGTTTGAATTCGGAAATAAATATACGACAATTCAGTAAGTACATAGGTTAACTAATAAAATTTATTCAGCATTAGAATAAAAGAAGTATTGCACCTCTGCTTTTTTGGACACAGAGAAAGCCTTTGATAAAGTATGGCACGAAGGCCTCCCTATACAAAATAGCATAAAACTTTCTTCCACCTTATCACCAACTTTTGAAATCGTACCTTGGAAATAGAACGTTTTTTATTAAAATACAAGACTCGATTTCAGATATCTATAACATTGAAACAGGTGTATTGCAAAACAATGTCCTGGGGCCAGTAATCTACACGCTACGACATGTTGGTCCTGACCGGGGGACGCTGGTGGCACGAGACGCTGCGCCACGGCCAGCTTGCCACCGCTTGAGCGGTGCGGGCTATACGCAGATTGGGTCTGAGGGTGTCCCCAGCCAAGTCGGAGGCCATATGGTTTTACGACTGGCGGTGTAGGGAGACTTCTCCGCCCGGCTTGTGTTTGGATATAAGCGGGGAGGATGTCGAGGTAGGGCTTCAAATGAAATATCTGGGCCTATCCATCGACAATGAATGGACATTCGGGCCGCACTTCAGGCTCCTGGTTTCCAATGTGCCGACGGCAGCCAACGCCTTACGTGGCCTATTGCTGAATGACGGTGGGACAGAAGTGCGCGGACTATATGAGGGAGTCATCCGTTCTCAGGTCCTGTACGGGGCTCTGGTGTGGATCTGATGACGAGTCGTCGCAGTTTGCTCTTGCTGAGGAGACTTCATAGGACAACCGCCATCAAGATCGCAAGGGGATACCGGACGATATCGTATGCGTCGGCGACTGTTCTGGCGGTGTCTCCTCAGTTCAAGCTCCAGACCTTGGCGCTCCGACGGGTGTACAAAAACCGGAGGAGTCCGGGTTCAGGCGGGGATTCCCTTCCCCCCGCCGGGCAGGCGACTCGTGACGTTCGGGTGTGAGAGCGGTGAGAGCGGTGACGCTCCGACCTACTCGCCGAAGATTAGGTCCGTGACCACCGGGCCATTATATCGGTCCTCCCAAATTGGGAGGCTTGGAGGGACCGCGGAGGGCTTCCGCTATCCTTCCGGGTGACGCAGGTGCTCGCAGGACATGGAGTATTCGGGGAATACCTGTAGAAAATCGGGAGAGTGCAAGGACACGGCTCAGCACGCGTTGGAGTTATGTCCGGCGTGGGAGGCCCCCCGTCGTATTCTGCGACTAGCGATTGGCGAGAGTTTAGACCTCTCATCAGTCGTGAAAGCGATGCTGAGGGGGCAACAAGAGTTCATCGCAGCCCGCTCCTATTTCGAAGGAGTAATGCTCGTAAAGGAGCGAACAAAGCGGGAAAAGGTGAGAACATCCCACCCTTGTAGGGTTCCACGCCGAAGAGCGACCCTACGCCGCCCTAGGTGGTCATACGGACTGACACGCCGAGGAGGATCTAGGATCTGCTCAGACTTACAATTACCCTAGGATACCCGAGGCATCGGCGGGCCACCGTGGGGTTTTAGTCGGTAAAGTCCGACACCACTCCGCCGCTTCTCAAAGCGGCAATGTGTCCATGACGGTTTTCTCACGTATAAAAAAAGAAAAAGTGCTTTCCACGCTATACACTGCAGATATTCCTACCACTAGTGGGACCTCAATATTTACATTTGCGGATGATACTACAATTATGGCCACGCACGAAGACCCAAAAACATGTTGCAACAACATCTTCTAAAAATTAAACAATAGTTAAATGAATGGAAAATAAAAGTAAACTCTGAGAAGTGTAATCACATTATATTTACATTTAAAAAAGGAACTCTTCCTCCTGTTACTCTCAACAATGTTAGTATACCTCAAACTAAAACAGTCAAATACTTAGGTTTACATATGAACGAAAGAATGACATGGGAACATCACATTAGGGCTAAAATAGAACAAATTCGTATCAAAAGACGAATAAAAGTGAAATATACTGGCTTAATAGCAGGAATTGCGTGCTAAGCATGAGCAATAAGCTCCTCATTTATAAACCGATAATCAAGCCAATTTGGGCCTACAAAATTGCTTTAGGGGGACAGCTATTAAAATCCATATAGCAAAGATGGAAGCACTACAGTCTGTCATTCTGTGAACTATTATCAACGTTCTTTGGTACATGTGGAACGAGCAAATACGAAACGATCTTATAATCAAATCAGTAGAAGAGGAAATAAAATATCTATGCAACAGGTACAAGATAAGGCTTGAAAACTATCCCATCGATGTAGCAAATAATCTATATTCAGAAAAGCTTCCTAGAAGAAATTTTATTATTTTATTTATGCAGGATACATCCAAACGACCTCTATCCCTCAGCCTAAAGAGTGTGTGCATTAGAGATATATTCTAATGAGGAAGCATCTACGGAATAAATATTCAAAACACTGCTAAAACAATTTACGACATATCCTTCCTGGACAAATTGTAAAGTGCATGAAAAAAAGAAAAAATTCAAAGAGTTTAAATTTGCAACAATATTATTGAAACTAAGTAGAACTCCCTTCAATCAATATGCGATTAGAAAAATTTCCTTTACAAAAAACAATGAACCAAAGTATACGACCAGTGACTAATATCACATTTTAAATAATAAAATATATCCATGGTATCTAAAATATATTCAAATTCTAATTTATGAAACTCATAGTGCTTGGACATTTTTAATTAATTATACATAACATTTTTAATAATTATTATGGAAATGTATTATTTCCACTAGCTTACAATTTATAAAAGGGAGTAAATATAAAGCAATAAATTTTTATTCGCGACTTTTTTAATCAAACAAAACATTATTTTTCATTCTTTCCACCCTGTGTTTTCCTTTTATTTGCGAGCATATATTTTCGTGACAACCTCGAAAAAAGGTCCGACAACACAGCAGCGTGAAGAATCGTAAAAAAAAGCGAAGGAAAAACGCGTCGAAGACAGAAGGCAGAGGTTTCTGTTAAAACGTCTGGCGCAGCTTTTGCAAATGCGACTTTATCCGCAGTTTTTAAGCACGCTTTTATGTTCCCTTACGTATACACGCGTTTTTAAGCGTACTCTGGGATTTCGAGACAGACTGCGCGTGCTGCTTCAACAGCATACTTTGCTTTGAATCTCATGGCAAAGGAGTAGGATATTAATTGAAAAATTAATCGTGGGTGCTGACAACGAATTTTACTAGATTTTTAACTTCGCAATGAAGTTTATAATGTCAAGATTAAATTAATTATGTGATTAATATGTAACTATATATGATATGTGAATTAGTTTTATGCTATTTATGGTATTTGCTTTGTAATTATATTTAAACAACTGAAATTTTCATAGACTGTGTCTAGAAATGAAATCTATATAGATAAGAATTTGTTGTGCAATTGGACGCTTATAAAAAATATGTTTCTTATTCTGAATTTTTTGTATAATTTATATGTTTTGTATACTTGTTTTGAAGAATATATACAAGAACATATTCTATACCTCGGACTTAAGTAACTGACATATTTATTTAACGATAAGCAATATTATCTATCTTTTGTTAATTGTTAATTAAACGTTACGTTTAATACTTTGCATTTCATACTAAAGTAGTTCAGTGCGATTAAGTTTATTAAGTTAGTAACTTATATCTAAACAAGCAAATTTGTGGAAAGTTTCCGCATATTTTTCGACTAACATATTCGAAAAAGCAGATATTGTTAATATTATATCGTAGATAATATTCAATTTCTGGAACTTATATATATATATATTTATTTATATATATTATTTATAATTGTATATATTATATAATATAATATGTAAATAATGTTTTATATATACAATACATAATATTAATTGTGTATATATATGTGATAACAATAATATATATATATATATAAATAGTATGTAGTATAAATAATAACTGTACATAGTAACTATAGATACGTTACTAATATATTTTCTGTATATTTTATATATTTATCGTGAATAAACATTCATATAACATAAATACACTTATCATTAATTTAATACTGTTACATTTTTACATATTTAATATTGATACTTTAAATTTAATTAATTTTAATAGTGGAAACATTCCTGTCCAAAATTACGTTTGTCTACAAACGTACGCGTTAATCATAAGTATTTTGACTACAATGGAACTATTATCCGCTATTCTAATTTTCGAATGTTCTATTATCAATGCTATGTAAATGACGACGTATAATATCGAAATGATGTTAATTGTATGACTACATTATCATATTGATTGCAATTTATATTAGCTGCTGCATGATCTAAGTAATTATTATTATAATTAGGAATAAATATTGTTATAAAGTGGAATCTAGTTCTTTGATATAATGTATTAATAGTGTGTATTATTTTTATTGATGTGATAATGTAATGTAATGATTGATAATGTAAATTAAATGAAAAGAAGGGCATCCTAAATTAAATTTGCAAAATTAATTACATTCGTGTCCACCTAATATTATTTTATTTATTATGTTATATCATCTGTTATTATAGTTATTTATTTATATGTCGGTTACGGCTATGGTGGAATCTAGATTAAAGTGTTAAGGGATTTTCCCAAAATTCCAAAGGGAAGGCTTCGGTGTTCTTTCATCTCCGACACATATATTATATTCATGTATAATATTCATTTCATTTATACGTGTATTATTTCCGTAATATTTCTATTAATGTTATAAGATAGTTAATAATTATAATATAATATTTTATAGTATATGTAATTATATATTAAAGAAATTTATATACATACTATGGTAAACATTTAATATATCGAATTGCATCGGCTGATATACTAATTTCATTGTTTCTGAAAATAAATAATATTTATAATAATACTATTGTATAACTTACAAACATGGATTCTGATCAAAATAAATTTAGAGCGAAATTAAATCGAAACTAAAACTCCACAATTATGTCAGAATGCAGAATTTGATAGGAATTTACGAAAAGCATCGTTTGTAATAATCCCTCTTTCAATCCCCCTATAAAATCATGTATATACACAGGCATTTCATATTTTAACGGAAGAATAGTTTGCTTATAATTCTCTGGAGCAACATCCATACACAATTTCACATGACTTCACAGAATTTACGTTTCAGAATTTCACAAAATTATAATATATTGGTATTTCAGCGAAATTTTCTGGAATATTTCCAGCTAGCAATAAATATATTTCGTGGAGTCAGTATGAAGGGAACTTTAAGGAGTGGTTGTTCAACTGCAATCCGTTTACGATGTAACTACTCGTCTGTAATGTTATAAACGGAGTTTCACGTTCGTTCATGTTGTCGCTTTTCCATCAACGCAAAGTTATCTTCACAGACGCACATTGTTCCATATAAATACCAGCCTTTGAACTTTATCACGAATATAATTTTCGTCGTGCTACGAGATGAAAGAGGATACAAAATATTCTTGTGAATTAATAAGAACTTAGCTTATTACGCTTTTGTCAATTAGCCACTATCGATAAAAAATTTAGCACATATAATTAAAGTCATTCGATGGAGGCATAAATGTTTTTATTAAAGGAGAAATGGGTAGTTACGTAGAATAGAATTAAAATTAAATGTAAGTTACGATTATGTGTACTGTGTCATCCTGGAATAGGCGACCATATTTTTACATAGTCTAACTTAAACTTAATTCATTAATGTGTGTGACAATAATACTATACTTTTAATACTGTACAAATAAAAAAGAAAAATCAATCAGTTATAAGTTTTCGATGAATCGATTAACATATGGAATATTGTACTTTATTCTAATCTTCAATTGGACAAAATTGTAACCAAAGTGGACAAAATTGTACTGTGTTTGTAAAAATTAGTTATAGAATAAATATTTGGAAAATTAAATGTTATGTAATACGTATAATATTAAACATAAATTGTTTCATATTTGGAAAATTAAAGTTGAGCAGCTTATGTTATATGTATAGGGAAAAAATATTCGGAATGTTGACCTTGACAACATATTTCAAGGTGGTTGAAATCGGCGATATTTTCCCTATTTTGCATTATTATCGAAAAATGCTTTCTTCATTAAATTTTTTATTTTATATTTGATCTGTTTTGTTTGTGAAGTCACTAACTGAAATTACACGTATCCCCCACTTATTCCTAAAGCTATTATTTTAAAATATACGTTCTTTTTGGGAAAAAAATATTCATACGTTGGATTATAAAGTTACGTTCTTGAGATATAATTTGTTGAATTTAAGATTAATGAAACCGATACAGTGAAACATTACGAAGAACATTTTTAAGATTCGTTGGTTTGCCATAACGAGAAGTTTAAAATATTTGTTGTTAGTAATCGTGAGAAACTGTATCGTAATTTTCAATGGATTTGTAATTTCACATTTAAATTTTCAAATTTTATTACATTTTTATCACAAATAATCATACAGAAAAAGACATACAGGCACAACGCGTATGTGACAGACATAAAATATTTATATACATAATATTTTCTGCTGATACTGATATAAAATTAACAATAAAGCTACTAGAGCAATCATAATTTTTTATAGCTGGTTTGATTTTACGACTTGTTTTTCTCTTTGCATTCCTCATATAATCCTTATATATCTATCCTGTAATTTTATTTTCTTCTTACAATAACATAAACTCCAATAGATACAAATGGCAGAAGGTTTATACCTTAGTTGTGATTCTACTGTTAAATCATTGGAAAAATACAAACGATACATCTTTACATATAAAGCTTTACTTGTTAATGTGTTTAAAATTATTCTCCTATAAAAAGAGAGAAACATGATCCATTTCATTTCAATATCTTATTTCATAGAATTCGTTATCAAGAGTCAGCTCGATCCCAGCTATTATGCAATCTTGATACGCTTTAAAATATCGTACGAAATTAATCGATTCTAGACATTGCTTAACGACGCCAGGAAGTCGTCACGTTTCAATTTTAACAAAGGCAACGAGAGACAAGAGTCTGCTTGTAAATGTGAGTCCCGAGACCTTCTCTCTTATTTACTTGCCCCGGAAACACCGGGAACGTGACAATCTTCGTAGGAACTTCCGTCGTAGTTGCTTGGAATTTCAGTGGCGGAGGATCTCTTTAAAGTTACACGTTCGAGAAGGGACATGAGTTTGCACGGAAGCAGTTGCACGGCTATTGTCTCTTGCCATATATTGACCGGCGCAGTGCGGCGTGCGAGTAACAGTCGCGTAAAAATTACTATCACTTCCGGTCTACTAGGGTGGGTAATAAAACCGCTGATTTATAGCGGAGACACTTGCAGTCGCGATTTTTCTCGTGAAATCTAGTCCGATATTGAGTCACTTGCCCGCGACAGAGGTTTTCCGTAATTTGTTATCGCCAGAATGTGGATTCGTTCGAAGTGTATTATTTCGATGAATTTTCTTGCGCAGCTGTAAAATTACGTGCAAAATATTTCTACCAGATGAAGTTTTCATTTTATATTTCGAATGCGAATATGTTAATATTAGTTACCAAGACTTAGCATGTAGAAAAAGACAGTACAACAAATAGATACTGTAATACAAGATATTTTATTTATTCTACATTGTTTAAGAAGTTGATTATCGGTGGTCATCACATAATGTCATGGACTAAAAAATATTCAACATAGGGAGGGACTTAAACAGTTACATCGTCAGAATAATGTGCGCAAATACAATGCAATATTTTGCAAAAATTAAATTTTACGGAGCAGAATATTTCAATTTACGGTGGCTCTCTTGAGAAAATGTAATTAGTTACTTTCATCGACAAAAAAGCTACTCCAGGACAAAGTTGTTTAATTCAGAACGATGAATATTATGATTTATTATATTTTGATAAAAAATTACCCATCAACTCGAAATTCAATATTTTCTGTTCATTAATGTACTTTTCATGTCACCTACCAAAATTTAACCTAACCCATAAGAACTATTTCATCATTACGATAAAAGTCCATTTGCAATCTACGTCCAAACGCTTCAATAAGATCATAGCACAATACATTGCTATAAAAATATAGTAATAACATATTTCAAGTAATCAATAATTACGCTTGCCTAACAACATTTTTAATAATTATTCTATCCAAGGTTAAATAATTACTCTAAACATTCCTAAGTTACTTGATTTCATGATTAAAAAATATCCATTAAATCAAATTTTAATAATAATTATTATTAAATATTATTATTATTAATAATTATTATTCGCTAATTTAGATATTTCTCACTAAATTGTGTCATCAACCAAGAATTCATTTAATACATAAATATTTCCTTTGCTTCACTGTTATAACGAAATGCCACATTTATAATCTCTTTTTTAACATACCTCAATCCGAAATTTAATAATCATCGCAAGCAATTTTAGAATGTTTCATTTCTAGATCCATAGCGCAATTATCCTCCAAATATCTATTCGAATCTAATTTCAAATCCAATTCCAATAGCAGCATATTTCAAATAGCTGAAAATACTTAATCACTCCAATAACCAGTCTACTTAATTGCCCATCAAATCAAATTCCAATAATTATCATCCACTAATATATGTAATATGTATTTGATTGGTAAAATCTAAAATGCATTTAACTCGCAAATGCTTCCTCCATTTCACTAATGCAATGAAATATCATCGCCACTCTCTATTTTCCCAATTTCAAACTTAATAATCATCCGAAAGGACTTTAGAATCTCTCATTTCCGGATCCATCGCGCTCTAAACATTCTTCTTCCATGAAGTTCGTCTTTTTCGTCGTATGACGCTCCATCCAGGCCACGTCTTCACCTGAAATTAATCGTTGGCATTCCTTCGCTGAATTCCTTTCACGTCGAAAATCCAGACGCGTTTTTAAATGAGAGAAACGTTTAACCATGAAAAATGTCATCCACGGTCCGCAGCTCGTGGGAAATCTTCGCAATTGAAGTTTTCATACCGAGAATTCTTTCCATCCGTGACACTTTTCACGACCGACATTGCACCGGATCGTATTACATCCCAAGCTTGAAATTAAATTGCACTTGCTCGCAGATGCCAGACTGGGATTGATCAATCTGTATCCTGATTACGAAACGTACAGAACAGACACGATTCCTGGGCCCACAGACAATATTCTCTGGAAAAAACGCTGGTAATTTGGTCCGTATTATCTTCAGATTCGAGATTGCTACCAGAGGCTGAAACATTGAATACGCGGAGTGGAGGAGGATTCGATGAGGTTCAAGCTTCGGTGGCGAGGGTTTCACGAGGAAAATCTAATATCTGACTCTTTTCTTTTTAACGAGAAGGCGACTGAATGAGGTTTCAGAAGAAAGGTATTTTAGTTCTCCAATGATACTAATTGACTAGCTTTTCGTAGGGAAATACGAAATTGCGAGCTTTTCTTCCAAAAGTATGTGGCGTTTGTTTTAAATTCTGAATATTACAAATTGACTAACCTTTAAATATAAATTTTTTAATTTCTAGATTTTTATTTCGACAGTGCGTATTGCACTGTGATTTATCTAAATAAATAAATCTCATTTATTTTTCGTAAATACATATTTTAATTTTCATTTCTTCCGCAGTGCTATTGGAGATGCGTTTCGACAAAATAGATAACTTGGAGAGATAGCGTAACGTATTGAAACAATTACTACTGCTTAAAATAAAGGTATTTCTCATGATAAATATTTATAATTCGAAAGATGAGATAACAATATTTTAATAACAAGCGATTATGTTAGGCTTTAAGTCATAACTATATCAACAACATTATTTTCCTGTAACTTTCACTAAAATTAGTACATATTTTCCACTCGGTTAAATAACTCACTCCATTTTCAAAACTAAACCTTTCACCAACGACTGACATCCTCGAAACAGAAAATCCGAGGAATCTCTTGAACAGTTCCTATACTTGGACATAACGATTCCTTGAAACGGTCCAACGTCATTCCAAGTACACTTTAAAAGGAAATTGCTTTTGCTGGGCAAAGAGAGAGAAACGAAGAGAGAGGGGGAGAAAGAGAGAGAGAGGAAGAAAGAGAGACATCTCTGTGCGCGTCCGTAAATCATAATGGAACGCGAGAAACCGAACCTGAAGCCGGATAGAAATTCCAGAAGACGTTTCCAATAGCCTGGAAACGTGACCGTCCAAGCGAGCAACCCTTTTCCGTGGACGAAGTCCACGGATCGCGATCCCCTCCGGTATCGAATGGCCTCACATGAAATCCTCTGGCTATAATTCTTTTCCAATAGGCCAATCCATTCTTCTATACGAGCAGGAATAGCAGTCTCTATGAACGGGGGCCACAAACGACAGGATTTTATCGGTGAGCCCTAGAAAAGAGAAATTGCTTGGACATCGACTACTCCAATTATTCCTACCGGCGTGGCCTTCCAATTTAGCCGTTTTTGTTTAATCGGCTTTTTGCTCCGCCCACATGTCTGCCTTCTCTAGGCTGTGCTATTCTTTAGTTTACTCTTCCCGATATTCCTTCTCTTCTTCGAGGAACCTTTGTTATCTTTTTCTCGCTGTTTCCCCATTTGCTACAATCGTTTAACGTTTTTATCCTTGTTCGCTTCTAAATCACGTCTGTAAGTTTCTTGCCAGTATCAGAAGAGATTGCTTATCAGGATGATCGATTAGACTCGTGATTTTGAATTAGTACAGAATAGATTTGAGATGGACGTAGTTTGGTGTATTTCTTGGTGTGAATAACGATTTTGATAATGATTAGACTGTAGATTTTATGCGTTCCTTCGTGCGTGTACGTGTGCGTGTATGTCTGATATCGATGACGCTGCATTGTAACTTGTTACCCGCCGAATTAACCTTGCATAACTGATTCACGAGAGGAAGCAATGATTGGATGCGCGATGAACAATCAACGATATAAAGATTTGTACTTCTCCGAACGATGAAAAGGTTTCGAATTGTCTCTGACTACGGATACAAGATTTACGAATGCTTACTGCGGATGATCGTGCGATACGATCCAACTGCTCCGCCGCCATATACGACCGAACGTTACGAATGGTTAATTTATTCCTGAACGAACGCGTGCCGATGCTGCTTGCAATTGAAAGCCCTGCACGAGACTGTCCACCGATCGTTCATTACATACCGTTTACAGTCGAAGATCCCGTACAAGATTCTCAGTTGATCCTTTTGAAGGAACGATTCTTCTTGATGAGTCAGGAAATACAGATATAACAGCTCTTTCCCAATACTAAGAGATTGAAATTTACTTTACTGCACGTTTGGCAAAGAAGATGTTAACGATTCAAAAGCACGGGCGAGACTGAACTAATCGTTTCAAATGATTACAAGAAACTGATCCTATGATTGATTTTCACGATTGAGCGACTCGAACGAGAATGTGTCCGGCGTCATGTTGTACTCGACCGAGCGTTCAATAAGGCTCGAAACGAAAATACCGAAATACGCACATTGATTGGTTTCCATCAAACGTAAGAAAATGGCCAATCAGCATGTTAGCTTGCAAGGCGATGCTCACTGCAATTCCATGCGTTTGTCACAGGGTCATAAAATGATACTGGGATGGCCCTGTGTCCCAAACGTCCTGCAGGGTCACAGTCATCGAGACGATAATCAGCTAGTGTCC
Source organism: Bombus pyrosoma (assembly GCF_014825855.1). Classification (NCBI taxonomy): domain Eukaryota; kingdom Metazoa; phylum Arthropoda; class Insecta; order Hymenoptera; family Apidae; genus Bombus; species Bombus pyrosoma. Next base: position 10,207,935 of record NC_057777.1, on the reverse strand, counting down.
CAGGTCCAGAACACAGTAACAGGATAGCCACTTCTAACTGGCGCCCGGCGACAACGCCTCCAGAGGACCCAAACCCTAGCATATGAACGTTCCCAAAATCAGCACCCGACACACTCTGTTGCAAGATTCTGAATCGTTAACATTCTGTTATAACACTCTAACCCGTTACTTTGATGGATTTGTACAATAAATTTTACTGTCATAACTACAGTCCGAATTTTTTACCTTATTTACGAAACGTCCGAACTACGGCGCGAGGAGATCATCAGTGATGTGTTAATTTCGTAATGCCTTGTGTCTCCTACATGACAAGCTCGAAGCGCGGAAACCCTTAGCGGGAGGCGTATAAGCGATACCTAAAGGAGCACAAGGCGTCGATGTTAATTAAATAAGCGTGGTAATACTTCTTTTGGGTGACGCTCGATCGATCGGACTGTTATAATTTGCTAAATTATCCTTCCACGTTTATGACGCACTCGGTTATTGAAACTAAGAAGAACACGTTCCTTCAGACGGAACAAGCATTTATACAAAATTTAAAAACGAAAAAATGAATAGAATACATATAATATAGCAAAATGTATCAAATATTCAGAAGAAAAAATAAATATTCGTTATATTTTTTAATAGTTATGACAAATCTCTATTTAAATTTTACTTTTTTGGTTGCATCCATTAAGATATAAATTTGCTTAAAAATGCGCAGTCTAATAATGATATTTGGCTTGAAGATATTTATCTTTGATTGTTATTGTCAAATGCTATTTTAAAGGCAAAACAAAGTAGGGTTGAGTATTATTTTAAAGACAAAAAAGGTCTCCATAAAATATTAACGTAATGTATGAGAGAATGATACAATATACGAATGTGTATGAAGATGTATATGTGTGCATGCAGACGTATAATTTTATTTTGGATCGATGTTAGAACAATAGGAGATGCAAAAACGAAGAACGAATACGGATCAATAAAAATCTGTTTTATTGTTGAGCATTAACGTAGTTAGTAAGAAAAAGAAATCAGAGATCACGCGACGGTTATTCGTGTATTCTGTTTAATTGCATATCGTATTTTATTTTATTAAATGTTATTTCATTTTTACGCAATCTGTTATTTTTGATTCCTCATAGAAGATTCCATCCTACATCTGTAGTTAAAAATAATAAGATTACGCAAACATATTTTTTTTTCTTTTTATATTTTCGAATATTTTTAAACATATTTTGAACAAGACGTTTTGCTATGAAATAAATATTATCACTTCTCATGACGATAAACAAATATAATATTACATGATCTCTCATACTTTAAATTAAGCTTTTCTAATATATTTGTTTGTTATATTCAATTTGAAAAAGAATTATTACACAAGTTTTCGTACTTACATTATTTGTAAAATGAATAACTTCATAAAAGTGATCAATAAAGAAAATATATTTTTATGTACAATATCATTAAAGGTACTATAATTAAAGGATCGAAAAGATCAAACTTAATTACACAATATTATTTACACATTGATTTTTGTGTCTTTAAGTTAAATTCATTAATTTATGTAGTATTTATATAACACATAAATTATCATTAAAAATGTACATATTTAACCAGTAATTGTACTAACTTTAACTATAATTTGATTCCGAGTCAAGGATGCTTTTATCTTAGGAATTCAATTTCTCTTATAACTTTACGCCTATCGTCTTCAAAGGGATGATTCTAATAGCGCTGCTCGATGAGTTCATTTTATGTTTCGAACTAGGTTTGTGTTAAATCTTGCATCAAATTCAAACTTTATTTACGTTTTGCATTTCCCTAGTTCCTTTTTGAATATATCTCATATAATGCAGAACATTAGTTAATACATCCAAAGGTGCAAATATTAGGACGTTAGCAAAAAATAGTTTTAAACCAAGTTTATGACGTCGACATAATTTTTCTCCTATTTCTGAGTTTTTAATTATCTATAGACATTTTTAGCATATTTCATTTTAGTTTCGTTCATAACTAGTGGAAGTTCTAATCTTTTAGAATCAATGGAGAATTCGAGGTTCCTCCTTACACTTTAAAAGTAATTGCGCATCACACAAATTCACGCTTATTTCAAGACGACGCAAAATAAAAATAAATGACTATGTATTCAGATAATAATTTTCCAAAGATATTATTTGAATAATGCCCAAAAAGTTTCCTTCACATTTTGTAATATTCGTTTAAGCCTACGCTGACAGACATTGGAGGTAGTCAACATACATTGTACGTCGTCCGTTATTAAACAATGTACGTAGAGTGTATGCAAACAATGTCGCGTGTCTACCATGGGTCTGTCTCGGGAAATGTGATTTCGAGTCAGTCCGAGAATGTCCGACTTTTTCCAATCTCGCTCGAGTCCGTAATCTGGAATACCCGCACACGTCTAGTTTCCACATCTAATTAATGTCTCCAGCTATGTCTCTGAGTAAGGTTGCTATCACAGTTCACGGGACATACACATATATCTTTTAATTCCTAGAAAAAGAAATAGGAAAGTATTAAACGACTGTGGAAAGGTAGAATTTTAGTCGAAAGTTATTGGTGTTGGAAACGATTTTCTTAGAGTGGTATCTTAGAAAATAGAAATAAGCTTAGAAGACGATTCTGGATTTAAGAATTTTGTAAACATGTCGGAAAGTGATTTCAAAATTTTATTACAAAATGTTGCTCCAGTAAATGAGAAGAAACGATACTTTTGTGCAACAATTCCTGCTACTGTAAGACTAGATGTATCGCTGAGACATATAGTCACGGGAGATCTATTTGTTAGTTTAATGTATATTTCTAAGATATCTAAGTAGTTAATATAAAACAAAATTAAAGCAAAAGAATCTTTGTAGCGAAAAGAGTTGTGTGCTGACCGTTTGCACATTTTTCCAACATTTGTCCGAAGACGTCTCACATTTCCCAGTCCAATGGAAAACGAAATACATACTTGTCCACGATCTTGCATTTTACCTCCTGTTATGGAGCGTTTAGGAGATTCATATTATTGTTAATATTTAAAATTCTCAACGTTGTACTGACAATATACAGGGTTTCCTATAAATTTCTTTCAGGTTATAATCCCGTTGGCAGTGTAGTTACAAAAAAATGTTAAAGGAGAAAGATGAACGGTTCAAAGAGAACTTTTTCTAGAAAATGCTGATGTATGAAGGTGCTCAAAGCTTCACCATGACAATGTCACAGAGCCATAAATTAGCAATAGAAAAACCAAGGGGGTCTAACGAACATCCCGCAGGATATCGAAACTACAACGTAGAGAGTCTTCCAGTGTCAGAAAACAGTAACAACATGGCCACCTCTGACTGTGGCCCTGGTGACACCCTCTCCATAAGAGCCAAACCCATAGTATATAAACCTTACCAAAATCAGCTTTCGAGACATTCTATTTTAACATTCTTAACTGTCACTCTGTTGGATTCACATAATAAACTCTGCCAGTATATCTAAAATCTGAAATTTTCTTACCTTGCTCGTGAAACGTTTAAACTTAAGTGAAAACATTCGAACGACGCGAGGAAACGACCAGTGATTTCTTAATTTCATCACTCCCCGTGTCTTCGACGTGACAACATTGTATACATTTCAAACAACGCTTTTCTATTGTTTTTAAGGTAATTTTTGGGTAAAATGGTAAAAAAATGATTAGTTATCGAGATATTTTAATATGTATCCGTTATTTAAAAGATAGGATTTTGTTAAATCCTATAAATTCTCTAGAGGATATAAAAAGAGGGATAATACTGGGATGTGCAACTGACTGCGGTCACATGTCTGAGGACAAATGCCTGTCAATGTGACAGTGTGGACTAGATTTTTTCCCGCGGACTGTTTTTTGGATTTAAATTTTGTTGCCTGTTCTGCGGATTTTCCGCGGAAGATAGATGCGGATTGTTTGTGGACATGTGCCTGGTAGCGTAAACTAAGCCTCAACTGTAGTGGAATTGGTTTAAGTATGCCGTAGTAAACATCAAACTACCTACTTAGTAACTCGCATACGATAATAGACTTATGTTGTATTATCGTGACCTTTGTATACAAAATTTTCTTAGTGATCATGCAGTTCATCATACAGTTCCTTTCTTGCTACTTTAAGAGTTGCGAATGCCCAGGTAGTCGAGCGAGGATTTAGGACGCAGCAGTAAATAGATTAGTTCTAAATTATTTCTAAATTATGTTTGCATCCAGCCAGAATTAATGAATTGGATTTTCGTTAACCGACATCATGCGTCGAACCTATTCGTTAGAGAAATTTTTTCTAACTAAAAACAGAAACCTACGCTTGCGCGCTTAAAGTCATAATGCTTATCAAGAGAAGAAATTCTTTAATTAAAAAATATTACAAAGCGTTCCAGAATTACATCTAAAATACAAGAAATTTATAAATCTTCAACCATATACAGGGAACTACGCTTGCCGTATTTACGGTTACTATGCTTATTAAGAGACAAAACTCCTTTAATTAAAAGATATTGTTGTACTTAAAGTGATAATACTTATTAAGAGAGAAAGTTCTACGAAATTCATATATGTTGTATGGCTTTTATGGTTAAAGAATTATTAGTACCTTCGAATACTATTATTTAAACTTTCTTTAATTTACAATTCTTCTGATGAAACTAAAATTATTCTCAATTTATAATTTTTAATATCATTATTTAATGTTTTATACTTATATTTTTGAAAAAAAATATAATAAAATATTATAATACAGAAAAGAAAGAGGAAAAGGATAGGTGTAAATAGAACTCCCAGAAAGATTTATTAATAGTCCACTACCTACTTTATTTTGTTTTTGTAAGATAACTGAATCATTTTTCTTTGTAAATATTGTATACACATACATGCTTATACCAATATCATATTTGATATTTCAATCCACAGCGATTTTAATTTAAGCATCGAATCCATACATGTTAATTTTGATGAAGTTCGTTTAAGAAGTAGTACACGATAACATGTATTCTTTTCATCGATGATTATTCATATCAAAGAAGCGAAATCAACCTTTAAATTTGGATGTTGAAAACATATTCTTTGGAATGTAGGAAGTAAATTTTCTTTTATACTGTGTATCTTTAAACAAATAATGCTATAACATGAAAATTTATGTAAGAAAGAAAAATTCGTTTATTTTTCAATTTCAATTATTCGACTTGTTTCATTTTTTTTCTTAAACTGTAAATGATACAGTGAACTGCATAACAACAATTATATTATAATACAAAAAATATAAAATTACTTTATTATAAAAGAAGATTAAAAAACCGAATCTTTCTAGTGAAAAAAATTTAATATTACGAACATTTCTAAAATAATTAAAAATTCTTTAATTATAAAATTGCAACCGCATGCCTATTAGGATTCAAGCATTTTTCATCTTTAAATTTAAATTTCTCTTTCTTTCTTCCTGCTTATATGTCCAAAGAAAAGAATAACACAAGCTGTAAGATCTTCCACATATTATATACGCACCATACTTCTTCTGCATAAGACTTCATATCCTCAAAGATTACAAATTTCGAAAAGATATTGCTTTCTCGTTGCCCACTTATGCAAAATCGCTCCCTTTCCGCCGACCAAATAGGTTCCGACCTAAGGAATAAGCTTCGACGAGTGTGAAGTCTCAGACAAGGGGTCCGTGTTCGAGGTACGCGTCCGCTGCAATATCACGCAGAATGTAGTCTCCGTATCACCAGTTATCAGAACCAATTCCACACGGATCCTTCGAGAAAATTAGTGCTTGTAACGGGAACTTGGGACATCCCATTTGCTGTCGACAGTTCGTCCAAGGTTATCAAAGTCGAGGTAAAAATGGTATGTGTAGACTTAATATCGCTGCTTAACAATTAATATCGACTGCCTTGCTTCGATAGTAGCACAACTTAAAAAAATATAAACTTTAAAGGAGAGGCTTCTTAAAATTTACAAAGAAATTTTCGTAAGTTGTTTTAACGACATTATAAGGCTGACATAACGCAAGATATGGCATTATTCGTGAAAGCAGTACAACCGTCCAGTTGTAGCGTTACAGAACAACTGAAAATGAGCTAGTGTTATTGTAAACTAAGCCCAAGTTGATAGCGGCATAAGTAATAATTTTTCACTCTGAGGCAAAACTGATGGCATTATAAATATGTATAATATTTTACATGATAAAATCAGACATTTGATAAAAGCAAATCTGAAATTTTTGGAGTTGTGTCACTACCAATGCCAAGCAGCGATATATCCTCCTACTTGGGAAATTTCTTGGATACTATCGACTTTTATTGTTTTGTTTGCTTATTTCACGCTCAACGTTACATATAAATAATGTTGTACTTTATACTGCTATAATTTTTTTTACTTAAATGTTCCTGTTATGTCTGCCCATTGGAATTATTAGCAACTACGTTAATTTACATAAAAGTAAAGATAAAATATTAAATTAGATTAAATGAATTTTAACACGTTTCAAGAATTTTAATACACTTGAGTATGAATTTGCAATCTGAGTTATTTGTTTAGGATTTTCGTTCATTTGGTATAACTTTCATTCACGTTGATATTTCGGGCAAGATGTGACGATGTGTCCAATTGAATTATTTATTTTGTCGCTACTCATTACTTTGTCTCTTGAAGAATTGTTAACGAATCATGAGCTTATTGTCTTCCTTATTTTGTACCACTTTTATATTACTCTTTGAAAATCTTTCGATTACTTCTGATGGCTTGGGATGACTTCCATCGGATTCTTTCATCATAATGCATTTCAAGTATCATTTTGAATCAATAAAATACATCAAAATATTTTTATGATTTTAGTAAAAAATTGAATAAATCAAAATGTTTTTCTCTCATTGCAGTATTAAAATATTCTGAAGCTGTTCTCATATCTGCTTTATGTTCTGGTGAAAATATCACTAAATCATTCCGGACCTCCATTGTTTGAATACTTTTACATTGTCAGCTTTATGCAAAAGTTTGAAATATTAAAATTTTAACCTTGCTTAATACATCTACTGAATAACCACTACACTTTGGTTACTAACACAAAGGTAAAAACTTTAATAAATATTGATAGAAATTTTTGTGTGTAATGTATGGGGCTAAGTAGGAAATATATACTACTCAGTAAAAGTTTGAAAGCGCTACGTGTTCCATAGAATTCAAAATTGTGGAAAAAGATCAGTTTAGAATTCTGCTATCCTAAAATTAGCAAATTTTTTCCGTAAAAAGCTGATTGAAGTAAAGGATATCTTCATCGATAGTTGTCGCGTTAATTTCGAACTAATAATGAAAGAACAATGTGGCAGGTGATTCCGAAATTATCGTCTATAGTACACGTTTCTTGGAATTTTCTTCTATTTAAACGTATGAAAATAATTGTGTTATGTTATAAAAATTAAATTGGTGGTAATTTTACCCAGATTGGTGAGATATAAATGTAATAATGTATTAATACTGTGAATAATTTTGAGTCATCTTAAACATTTTTCTGAATCGTTTGATATTAATTCTGTGTAGACTATGGATAAGTGTGTTAGTGTAATTGAATTTTTAGTGTTGACGACGAATGATATGCAAGATGTTCTGTAATACAATAGGTAATACAACCAGTAAAGAATTAATTCTATAAAAAAATTAATAAAAAATATTTTCTGAATTGATATCATCTACCGAGAAAAAATTAATTTTTAGGCAGGAAATTGTTCTATATCATTATATATAATACTAAATATATTAATTATATAATATGATTTAATAATTCATTCTATTAATAATTCGTAATTCCATTCAACTTCTTATGGACAACACGTATATAAAAAAATATAAAATATCGCCCTTTCAGTAAATCTCCGATATAAATTCATAATGTATTTATATGAATAGATATAGAAAATATAAAGATAAATTCGAATATATCTTTTGATCATTTTTATATTTCGGAACATACGACCAAATTTTTCATTAGGTTTATCGGAAAGAATGCAGTTATAATTGATCATAATTCAATCAAATTCTCAAGTTCGGAAATATTTCATTTTAAATATCCAATTTTCAACATATCTAGTGCCTCTAAAACAACAACAAACAACACTCGATAATTTTCTCATTCCATTTTCGATCATTATAATGTACAAATTCTTCGATAATTAACTACGTTTATACTTCGTAACTCTCCAAAGAAATTCAATCAACCTGCAGCCATGATTCCCATGATAAGCAAGAAAATTCTTCGATCGAACTCTAGTCCTCTCTTTCCGCCTCAAAACGCTTCTTATATGTACCTTACGAAGGAGGCTTGATTCTTATGTTCCGAACCTAGCTCAACTGTCTTTTACCGACGGTGCAGTTTTATAACTGATTTCTAAAATCCTTCAACTTGACCAGAATGGATCAGCGTTCTTCGTCGTGTCATCGAATTTCAGCGCCACGCGGACGATCTTGCCTGGAAATGCCCCAGGTTGGATCACAATCGGTGTTCCAAGTGGATGAAATGCAATCCGCTTGATTTCGAACTCCAGCCAGGCATTCAGCCGGATCTCTTTGTGAGTTAGAGAAATTACATAGCCGGTTCCTCCAGGTACTTTGATCTTTCGATGGAAACAGCCAAGTTTCCATGATAGAGTGCAAAATGACGGAGTTGGTTCGATTAGCTTCCAACGAACTGAAAGATATTATCACCGTATTAAGTTAGTCACTAATCGCCAGTGCGTATAAAATGACGTTCATTCAAACGAAACTTTAACTGCATGTAGTTTCTTCGAAACATCCTATTATTCAAACAAAGTGGGATTGAACATTATCAAAATAAAGTTTTATTAAAATAAAATTTTTATTTTATTTGTTACTTTATCTTAGGTAGTATTATTTGATTTGACTAGGAAAATATAAAGATGTTTATCTATGATACACAGAATTTGCACTCCAAAATTCTGACAAGTAAGTCTAAGTATATTCCTTTTCGTATAATATTTCTAAAATTTCGCGTTGATTGATAATTTTCTTCTTCTAATAATTTTCTTTGTGTTCTATTATTATTCTAAATGATCAAATACTTCGCAAATAAATTATTTGGAAATAATTTATATCCCAAAGTAAATTTTAATTTGTAAACAAATTTAATTTAACCAACTAAATTTATTTATTATTTGCAGTAAGTATGTGATCTATTTATTCATTATTTTTAAAATAATTAATTTAAAATAATAAAATAATTCATACATTAAAAAATTGTGCGAGTACGATGGGAGATACCTTTCATATTTCTGGAAGGTCAAAATATATGTTGAGCAACTTTTATGCCACTTCCTCAACAATAAGAAAATCATAGTTATATTGTTATTATTATTATTATTACTTAGTTCGTGCCTTTCGGTTTTACATCTCGTTTACCTATTACGCTTTCTACATTCTATCAGTCTTATTGCGTTATCACCTTATTGCCTCCTCCCTTATATCTATCTAAACTCTTTTCCTTGTCTATCTCTCTTTTCTTATATATCTACCTCCCGTCTTATCCACTCTATTATGTTACACTCCATTATGTATCCTGTCTCTAAAACTATGGCAACTTTTGGGCTTTTGCCTCCTTGCTGTGCTTCTTTATTGTCGTTCCTCCCCGTCTTGTATTGCCCTTCTCTTCGCCATTATTGTTTTCAATTCTATTAGTTCTTCTCCAGTCTTCTTTAGTATTTTTTCTGTGTCCTTTGATCCTTCCGTTATTTCGCACTCTTTTATTACGTGTCTCAGGTCTTTTTCTTTCCTTTTACATAGCCTGCATCTTTTTTCTCCCTCTTCTTTCCAGTATTCCCTTGCTTTGGTTTCGTTTCCACATCTGAATCTTGCTAATATTTTTCTGTCTTTCCATTTCATCCTCCCTTCTAAGTATTTTGGTAACTCCTCTTTGGCGATTTTTCTATAATGTTTGTTATATTTTGATTCCCTTATCCTTTTCCTCCTCTCTTCTGCTTCTCTCTTTCTCCTTTCTTCTATAATTTTGTCTACTGTCATCTTTTCTTGCTCTTCTTTTGCTTCCATCTGTGTTCCTCCATTTCTCACCTCTTCTAGTCTCTTCTTTCTCTTTCTGCTCTTTTCTCTTCTTGGCCATTTCCCCAGTTTCTCTCACTTTCCTTTGTACACTCCTTTACTAGTTCCTTTTTTGACTCTATGGCTCTCCCTTCATACTTTGCTGCTCTTCTTAATGCTTTTTCTTTGATTTCTGTTAGCTTGCATTCTTCTATCAATATATAATTCGGCGTTGTCATACCTAAACCTAAGATCCATTTCACATATCTTCTTTGTATTTTATCCAACCTTTCTTCCATGTTCCAGCCCCATATCTCTGCTCCAAACATCTTTATTCTCCTCTTGTAGTCCTGTTTGAAAATTCTTTCTCCCACGCTCCATGTTTTCTTCGTTGCTATTGTTGCTCTCTTTTTCCTCTCTTGTATGTGTTTCTCATCACTGCCGTTTTTCTATAGTATATACCATAGGTATCTTATCTCGTCCACTTCTTCTAATTCTCGCTCTCTCTATTCCCATTTTTTTTTGTCTCCACTTATTCTTTCTTTTTTCGAAAACTACTATCTTGATCTTTTCCGTGCTTAGTTCCAATTCGGTTTCGTTTAAAAATTTTTCGAATCTCTTTAGCATTTCCTTTAGCTCCTCTTCTCTATCCGCCATTAGCACAATATCGTCTGCATATGTCAATGGCCATACCATCCTTTCTCCTACCACTATGCCCCCGACTTGTCCTTTCCTTAATTCTTCTTCTTCATCTATACTCTCTCTTCTTCTTCTATATTTATTTATGTATTCCCACGCTTCTTATTCTGTTTTTATCTTCTTGATTCTCTCCATTTCTTCTTCTTCGTGTCTTTCCTTTCTTTGTTTGCACCACTGTTTGCATGCCTTTTTCCTCTGTAAGAGCTTCTCTACTGCATTTTTCTTTCATAAACTTTGTCACCTTCTCTCTCATCTCTCTTTTCCTCTCTTTCCACTGCTTGTAGTACCACACTTTCTCTCTCATGCCCCATTTCCTTATCTTTACTTTCTTCTTTGGCATTGCTTCGTTTATCTTCTTTTTGATTTCTGTCCACATTTCCTCCACTGTCCTTCCGTTGCAGGTCTAGTCTTTACATTCCTCCAAGTATTTTTTCACACTTTCGTTTGTCCATTCCCTTTTTTCCTTCTCTTCTTCTTTCTTTTCCTAATTTTTTGTAATTCTCCCCTATTTCTATTTCCAACGGCATGTGGTCTGGATCTGTTCTTTTTCCTACTTTCATGTCAATTATTTCTTCTATCGCCTCCTGATTGCTAATCACATAGTCTATTACTGAGTTTCCTCTCTCCCCAATATAGGTCCACTCCTCTTCTTCTTTATCTGTGCCATTGATTATCGCCCAGCCTCTCTTTTCCAGATATTTTAGCAGTGTTCTTCATTCCATGTTTACTGTCTTGTCTTTTGATCGTCTGTTTTTTTCTTTCCCTAGGTCCTTGTTTATCAGCCCTCCCTCTTCTCCCGTTCTTGCGTTCCAGTCTCCGCCGATGATCATCACTTCCTCTTCTCTTCCGTCTACTCTTTCCTCTATTTTTTTCCATATCTCTTTTGTATCTTGATTATAAACCACCATTATCCTATACGTCTTGTCATTATATATTATTTTTCTTTCAACTATATTATCACTAATTTCTTTATATTCTATTTCTCTTAGTTCTTTATTTATACCCGTTGTTATTCCCCCCTTTGCTCTTCCTTTTTTCCTTACTCTCATTGCTGCCCTGCATTTCCAGTCAAATTCATTGGGTAGTCTATATTTTAACTTTTCCCATTTGCCTTCCTCTATCCATGTTTCCGTGAGTCCGATCACGTCGAATGTCAGTTAGATATTCCCACACCTCCTTGTCCTTATTTATTAGCTCTGCTACATTCCAGAAGCACATTTTCATCCTCTTTGTAGACCCCCCTATTTTTCCCCTTTTTTCATTTTCCTCCCCCTCTCTTCCTTTCTTCCTCCAGCCTCTCTTCGTTTTCGTTCCACCTGTACCATTTGTTTTCTATTTCTATTGTCAGTTTCTTGTATTCTATCTTTACGTATTCGCCCGTTTCCCTTCTTTTTCTGACTACCCTTCTTATGTGTTGTTGTACCTCCCTTTCTTTTTTTGTCAGATCATCGTCTATGTATACACCCTTTTCCAATTTGTTTTCCTCCTTCATTATCCTTATTTCTTCCTCTATCGATTTCATCGGTGTGGCTATTATTGTGTTCTTGCGCCCCACCTTTATCATATGTGCTTTATCTACTTCTGCCCCTATCCTCATTTTTTTATTTATGAACTCCTTTACTGTCCGTTCATTGCTTCCTTCGTTCCAGTCCACTCCTTTGATTATTATGTTTCTTCTTCTTCTTCTTCTCTCTCTCTCTCTGTCCTGATCCTCCTCAATTCTTCTGATTTTACCCAATAATTCTTTCTTTTCTCTTTCCCACTCTCCTTTCTCTCTGTCTGTCTGTCTGTCTGTCTCTCTCTCTCTCTCTCTTTCCCTTCTTTCCTTTTTCTCTTTCATTTCTCTTTTCAGCTCCTCCACCTACCTTTCGAATACATCTTTTATTTCCTTGATCATTGCCTCGAATCCTCTTTCCATTTTCTCTATTTTTTCCATCATTGCCTCCATTCCTTTCTTCCTGGCTGGTGTTTCTTTTTCTGTCGAACTGTATTTGTCCAGTGTATTTTTGAAGACTGCCTTAATTTTCGCTTTACCAATGCTCCTTGGTCTTCCCTGTTTGTCGCCATCTGCCGTTTCCCTACCTTACTTTGTTTCGCCGCGCTTCTGGCCTCCTAACCTCTTTTTTTCTCGTTTTTCTTATTTGTAGCTCTCTCTCGTTCTTGTCTTCTTTTTCGCCTTTCTTTTGCTTTCTCTTCGTATGCTCACTCTTTATTTTCCCTTCTTCATGCCTCTTTATGCTTCCTTTTCCTTTTTCCCTTCACATTTCACTTTTCCACAGAGCTCTCCGTCCGCGTGTTACTCTCGCCCTGAACCGAACCGAAAATCCTCATAGTTAGACATATTCTGATTATTCACAATAGCCAATAATAAGGATTTGATATCTTTATCGAAAATCTTCATAGCATACGTAATTTACGTAATATTTTGTTCAATATGATTGATAATTGACGATGCAACAAAATTTAACAAATGATATTAGCCAAATTTACACCTCCAGTAAAGTTTTAAACTTTCTATATTTCATATTTATCCATCCTGTCTGGAATATGTCGTACTGAACACATAATATACAAGGTGTCGCACATAACGTGATCAATCAACTAGCGAGTAATTCGTTTTGGAGGCTTCGTTTCTGAGAAAATTGAATTTGAAAATTTATCAAGTGTATATAAACATAGTTGACTCCGAACTGAGCACGAACACATAATCAATAGGGCGTTTTCCTACGTGTAAAAATATGTTGAAAATTTGCAATAAATATTTCCGCAAGACGCTTTGTTTCAGAGGAAAATAATTTTCTCGAGAACGTAGACTTATTTTGCACGTAGAATCACTCCTGTCTGCTGACCACTTAACGTGAGACATCTTGTACATTCTGATTTACTTCTTCAGTACTTCTTCTCCGAAAAATATTTAAAAAAAAAGAAAAAATAGAAATTTATATAAAAAGATAAAACACTGTAAAAAATTCTGAATGAACAATTGTATAAAATTTAAAGTTATACAATTATAATTAAATTACTTATTATAGACATTGGATTAAAAGGTCTCGCTCGCCTCTGTCGAAATTGAATTTATACGCTCGAGTTCAAATGAAATTTTCTCGAACTATGTATACCGTTAAATTATAATTACACAAGACATGTATGCGTCAAATATGTGTTTAGAACCAAATGATGTTTGCACAGATATTACCCGAAGCATATTTACATCAATTATTACGCTATATTAGTATCGAGTCTGGTGATCTGCATTCATAAAGAATATTATATTACGTATACGAGAAGATAATAAGATTACAAATAACGTATTACGAAAGTGACGTTTCATAAATGAAAATTTACATTTTTATTGAACATTGTTAACTGAACGTAAAAGAATGACACTTTTAAATCTATTATAGGTACATCAGCCCATTTATATATGCTGTATAATTATTCCCGTTTTTGTTCTATACGCTTCTGTAATACGTTTACTATCACGTGATAAATCATTTGATACAATATTTAATATGCTTGAATTCCCATTATCTGAACTGTCAAAAATATGTCCGAATAAATAATTTTATGATAGAATATACTATAATTGCGCAAATAGTAACATTTTAACGATATAACAATAGAAATGAAGAATGATAAGGTTAACTTTATCTAACTATATGTTAACAATTTAATGCAAATAATATTTAATTTAAATTATACATTTAATATTTAGTGTAGATAATGTCTAACAAATAGTCCTTTTCATATCAATACGTTGATTGATTTAAAAAATCAATCTTGAAAATCTTGAAATAAACTTATTTGCTTCGTTATACTATATATTTTATACATTGAGCATAAATTTCCATTTCAGAGAGAACCTTTCACGAAGAAGATATGATGGGTACATTTTTGTTGATTTTCCGACATTAATTTTAGTCTATGATTTAAAAAAATAGGAGGATCTAAATATGACCTACATAATTGAGAACGAAAATAATCCATTAGATACAAAAATGTCTTATAAAGGTATAATTACTAATATAAACAATATGCTAATATCTTCAACATTTTGATATTACGAGGAGTAGTGTATTAGAATTTTTATAGGTTATGAAAAAAATACGCGTTTAACTCCAAAAACAATTTTGATGACATAAAATTGATTGATAATATATTGAATTTTAAAACTTTGTCGCTGTGAAAAATAAGAAACGTAACTTAACATCATTTACATTTATTAAACTCTATAACGTGCATTAAAGCCAATACACATGAACTGTAAATGATAATTGTTTAGTAATAAATTGGCAAGGAATGTAATAACAATTAACGTTTATAATCACCAATTGAGGTCAAATTTTATCAATCGATCACATAAATTTTGATCTTTTACAATTAATTTCTTCTAATCCTAAAATGATACAATAACAATTTTTGTACCATTTCTACCTTAAAATTATTGTACGGTGGTGAAAATTAATGTATATGTTTTAAATATAAGTATATTTTTAAAGAAGCTAGTAAACACGTTTGATTTAGAATCAGTTTTATATTTATCGTTTGGTCACTTAAGAGAATACGTTAATTAATAATAGTTTATTAAGGTTAAAATTTTTTATTGTTCGAACATCGTGCCTGGCTAAAATCAGGCCGTAGCAAAGAGGAAATCAGGGTCACGAGGCGAGACGCACCGTTTCACCGTCCATTTAGCTGAACCAGGATACCAATACATTAAACGCGAGGGCTGAAACGCAACAGGATCCCTATCTCTGTCAAACAATATAATTCAGTCTCAGACACGATATTCCGCCTCCTATCTGACTCGTATGATATCTCTCGTAGCCTGTTGGAATTCGAGTCACAAGCGTTGAACGATTACAGAGAGATGGTCGATCGGTTGATGAATCGCCATCGACACAGCTATGAACGAAAATTCCAACAGCTGCAACCGAAATTAATAGAGCGTACGAGAATATCCATGATGGAGGTTGAAACTGGCTGATCATAGTAAACAATCAGGATACACTCAGGATACACGGATGAAGGGATGTCGTCTTGCCTAGCTCTGATTAAACGACGCAGCTGTTGTAGTTCTTGGTGTTGTTTCAGTTTAACAGATCTACCTTTCTCAGTTATTATAAAGACCAAATTGAGCGATAGTTTGCCAATTCTAGACTAATCCACTGTATAACTGAGAAAGGTAGATCTGTTAAAAGTTAAAGTTGTTATTAGATCGTGGATTTTCAGGGATTTATGAGAAACTTATGTAAAAATATATAATATATACCTAACATTCAAAAATACAGCGAAGAAGTATACAAAAAATACATAATGGATTGTTTGTAGCAGAACATAAGATTCCACTTATTATTCCAAAAGTCATACAAGAATTGACTCTAGTCATGTTTTAGAATTAACATAGAACCAAAAAAGAATGGTTTTTGGAAATTCTGGCTCCTTATACAGGTTATATGCTAAAAGTTTTGCATATTTGTTTTAAGAATCAATATCAATGTCATAATTGTTTTCAATCCTTATTTGTCATGTATTTAAACTTTAAATTCAAAAGTTATAATTTATAAAATCGTATATCGTATATTTCATATATTTTACAAATTTATGGAAATTTTACATAAATTTATATAAGAAAAGCTGATTTATACCGATAGTTTTGTTCGTCGTCGTGCAGAAAATCACTAAAATGGTCTTCTTGTTCCACTATTAAAATTTTGGAGAATAAAATAAATTTATACTTAACCCCTTAACCTACGATTTACGTTCGAGAATTTTGGGCCGAAAATGTAAACAAGCCATTCGCACGATTTGTGTAGTACGCCCCCACGAGCGATGCCCGTAATATTTACGATTAGTCCGGTCATCTACTACGGGCTATGCCCGTAATATTTACGTTTTGCCCGATCATCGTACTACGGGCTATGCCCGTAGTTGTAGGTTAAGCGGTTAAATTATATTTCTTAAGTTGCGCTAACAGAAATATGAATTTATATAAAAATTAGTAGATTATTTTATTACTAATAGTCTAGGTACTTGTAGAACCTACTTTAAGGAATTCATTGCTAAAAATGAAAAGTATGTTGAAAACGTTGAAAATTGTTTAATAAGAGTATAAATACGCCAAAAGTAAATGATATGTATATTACTTAATAAAATGCTAATTAAAGAAAAACACATTACGTTTCAATTTTTCTTTTTCGCTATAAATTTCCTGGCTAATTTGAGAATTTCGCTTAATATTAGTTACTATCAGTTAGCAGTTAATAATAATATTATCATTAATATTAATATTAATATTATACTTTATATTAGTTGGTAATTAGTCTTAATTGATAGTTAACAATGGTGGTGAACACGGGAAATTTTAACAGTTACTAGAAATATATAGTTATTAGTTATAGTAGTAGCAGATAGTATTTGTTACTAATTAGTTCTAGTTAATAGTTATGATTGATACTATTTAGTGTTGTAGTATTATGTGGTAATATTAATAGTTAGTTATTTACATTATGTATGTTAGTAGTCATATGTAATCATTGAAAGCAGTAGTAGCAACAAGTATTAATTAATAATTAACGTTAGTTAGAGATTGGCTCCACAAAATTGTCTCTTCTTTTTTTGTTTTTCTTCTTGCATTCATTTCAAATAAATATAATACTTTGAATATAATTAAATTGTGGAAATCTTCCAGATCATCATTTAAATCAATGTTTCGAACTATGCTAAATCAACACTTGCCACAATTAAATTCACTCTTTAGGAATTATTAGTTTACCATTGCACCAGGTCTCTAATTTCATAGTTACTACTACCACTTCCGTATAACTTGAGCAATCATATCACGTCGCACGCGCCGGTTACTCCCGTTGAACTCGACAAAAGTCAGATTTTCTAACCAGTTTCACTTAGTAATTTAAACTAGCGGTTAAACTACGATCCTATCTTATGAGTCAATTTTGAATTTATCATCGAAACTTGGTTTTAAGAAAGTTTATGTAAACCGCTTGAGATCTCAGTCAATTTCAATGAGGTTCGTTTATATGCAACTATGTATAAGAAAGACAGAATGAATTTATCTCACAGATATGATCGGAACAGTTGAAACGATAAACGATAAGCGGCAAAAAAAGAAAGAATACGAAATAAAATTTGTTTGATGGAAGAAGATACAAATTCCATATAAAACGTGGTGAGGAAGGTTGTAAATAGACTGCAGGTGTCTATTTAGTTTAGTTAATTAATTTGTATAATTTTTTAATTTTAGCAGATTTAAAAGTACGAGAATGCACAGAATACACGCAATATGCAAAAATACATCAAGTATTCAAAATATATTATTCGTTATAATATTTGATACATTAAATCTTTGCATCGATTCTTCAATTATGTTTATATAATCTTTTGTTGTAGTCATTGCTACAAGCGTTGAAATAATTCATTCTACGGTTAAAGCAAGATAAAGGTACACTCATAAATGGAGGATATTAAATAGTATATTAAAAATATTGTGTAGTATACAAATAAATAAATTCCATTGATCTATTTATACTCTTTGTTATTTATTCTTTTTCTAAGTTTATAAATATGATAAACGCTAAAAGCGCATAAAGTTCAAGTGATCCAAGTAATATTAACAGAAATGAATGATCTGTTTCCATTGAAAATCTCCATTGTTGGCGCTTATATTGTTTACAATTTCAACTTTTTAATTTTTTATAAAGAACACCAAACAATCGCAGATTGCATAACAATTTCGATTTTGTCACGTACGGAGTGGTTGTTCCTATGCAAATTCCCATTATCGAAATATAGTACAATTCCAATAATTCGGCGCGTTTGGGATTTCGATAGCTCTGGGTTGTCAAATATATCAGATTATTGGACTATCTCTATACAGAGCCAGGCTCGTGTGCAGGCAAATACATCCATACATTCTCTGTCTGTCATTGAAAATCTTATGAAGTGGCTTGTGATTCATTTCTGCGGATTTTAGTAAGTAACAAGATTGAATGTATGATAATTCGGTGGTTCACTTACGGTTTTCAGTGGAGTGTCGTATGATCACTTACGACAACGAATTTCGGAATTTATTACACTTTATACGAGACAATCTTTCGTTAAATAAGAAAGTAAAAGTTCTTTTTTTGAGAAAACTGTTTAGTAGTAATGGTATTTGGCACGGACTAGCTTTTCTTATAAAATATTATATTTTGTAAACATGTCAATCTTCATTTAATATCTTTTTATCAAACGTAATTTTCAATGGTTAAAAACAGATATGACAGCGATCTCGATCGTCGGAACGAATATGTGCAGGATGTCAAAAAAATATTTGTCATGGTTTTGGAAGGAGATTCTATACCTTCTGATCGGTGAAAATCTGTTTAAAAAGTAGATCATAAAATTGATCTTTGATGATTTTCAGGGTCCAGTCATTTTTGTTGCATCGTATAATACTCATCACGGGGAACAAAAATCTCAAAGGGACCATGGGTCGCAAATGATCTATTTTATTGGAAAGAAGTGTTTACAGTTTCTTAGTCTGATATGATTTATTATATTGCTATAATATATAACAAATAAAAAATAATATAAATAACAGAATAAAGAAACAATAATATAATAATAATATTATATAATATAATAATATAACGAAAAGGAATAGAGTTTAGAGAGCGTGCTATTGATGAAGCTGTAGATGATTGTGTAGGTATTTAGTCTCTATAGAGGTTGGTTGGTTTGTTCGAATAACGAGATAACTCGCTGTTGAAAACCGTCAAGTATATTTTAAAATAATAAATAAATACAGATAATGTCGTTAAGACGCCCGGACTAACAAATTCGCTAAGACAGTGTATAATCGCTAAAATACTTGCTGATATCTCGTTGGTAACTGATAGATACTGACTTCCTTATGATCGTGTCCGTTTATTTATACTAGTCGGGGGAGAGCCGAAAAATTCGAATTCGTCTATGTTTGACGGTTGCACGTAGCGGCGACATTGTTTTTCCTGGAGTTTATCTATTATTACGTTATGTGTATCCTAACGATATTGCTACTCCGAGGCAAAACAACATCATGATTTGAATTGTCCTCTAGCTCGTGTGCCGTTACAAAGCTGATGGGAACTATTCTTTGTTCCCTAGTATATATCAATAATCGCAAGAGCTAATG
Organism: Bombus pyrosoma; assembly: GCF_014825855.1. NCBI lineage: Eukaryota > Metazoa > Arthropoda > Insecta > Hymenoptera > Apidae > Bombus > Bombus pyrosoma. The sequence continues at coordinate 10,188,014 of NC_057777.1, read as the reverse complement.
GAAGATCGCAGCATTGAGGGGAAGTTTCAGGTCGTCATGATTGCCAAAGGGTTCAGTAATCTACAATTACTACACCAATTCCTCATTTAACGTTCATCGTGTTATTGTTTGTGCATGTATGTATCCATTGATGGTTTACGAAGAATAACTTGTCGAATAAGGATTTCATACGAAATAGTGAGAAGAAGAATACATGAGAAGAGTCTACATTCTTACAAGGTTTATCACGTACAAAAAGTTCGTAAGATGGATTATGTCGCTCGACGAAAATTTTATCACTTGATGCTAAGAACGTTAGAACGCAATCCACGCGCTCTTGAAGATATCTTTTTTACGGATGAGAGAATTTCCTTCAGCAGCAACGTTCGCAATCATCAGAATGCCAATGTTTGGGAGTATAGAAATCCTCATATTATGACGCAGGGTCTTTTGGACTGGTCTAATTTATTCCATATATGACGTTAACATGTAAACAAAGTCAATTTAAACATCAAACTGGTAGATATTATACGTTCACGAGTAAGTAAATAATGACACTGTCTTTATTTTTTATATCATATCTGGGTTTGAAATATGTATAGAATCAGTTTAAGGATTAATGAAACTTTAAACACTTTTTTCTAAGAGAACCGGTCATTTGCAATACATGGCTCCTTTAAAACTGACAACATGCACTGTACGATAAGTGCTATATGAGTACTTGTTGAGTACTATATGAATATTTGATGACTGTATAAAGATGCAACAAAGAAAAATTTTGACCTTAGAAATTATACTCAATTTCTTTCTTCTTTCCTTCTTTCATATATTCCTTTCTTCCTTTTTTTCTTTCTTTCTCGCTATTAAGCAGCTCCAGAGTCGCATTTTTACGTATCGGTGAAATTCTTCTGCAAAATTACGCATTAACTAGAGGCGATGAAAAAATTGGTAAATCGATCGATGATAATGCTCCATCTTAGACTATTAGACAATTTATTAATTTTTTAATAAAATGTTTGGATCATGATTGATAGGATGCAAACTGCTTCTGCAACCTATCTGTGGCTAATTCATAAAAATTATGAAAGAAATTGTTTATAGTTCGGGTGAATGGATTACATGCGTTGAACAAATAAAACATTGGATTGAATATGGTTTTCATCCTCTAAAGTCAATGCGTAATCTTGAGCAGAAACTTGATTGGAATGAAAAAATGCGAGTCTGAGGCTATTTTCTCTGCATCTGACTGCAAAATTTAAATACATTACGAATAAAGTGAGTTGAAAAACTAATGGAACTGTAACATCTTCGAAGGGTACGGTTAGTGAATTCCATGGTTTGTTTGAGACTCTTTATAAGCGTGATAGGTAGAATCGGATAAAATAAAGATTTAGCCTTGAATTTCAGCAAGCTGAATTTCAAGGTAAAGGATAAGGTCAATTTTGCAGTTACTTTTTTGCAGATCTTCACCGATTTAGAAGTGTAGAATAACACTATAAATCATTTTCGAACACCCATATAATTCTTACTTTGGACCATTGTTCTAAGGGGTCGAAAATTTGCTTTAGTTATTATATCGCTTGTAAATTTTTTCCCTTGATTTATGTCTATGCCCAATTTATTCTAAGATAGATTCGTATATGAATTTTACAATAATTAAGATTTTATATGTCATTAGAAAGAGTTCATTATGTATTATTTACTCAGCATCATATTATTATGTATTCTCTATTATTTACTTTCATTCATTTCAGTTGTTCAACAGTGATGAATTACGATCGTTGCACACGAAAAAGGCAGAAAAGACAAAAAAATTAAATAAACAGAACCTTATTCACAAGGCAAACCAAACAACCAGAAGTACACGCTTATGCTGAAACAGGCTCTTTTATCCACCACCACCATTAACTGAAAACCGATTCTTTGTCCACTTTCGTAACGTTCTCCTCCCTATCGCTGCGCATACGCGTTCACTTCGCCTCGCCGGATCCAAGATCTTTTCTACAACAATGACATACTTATGAAAGTATAAACTTTCAATTTAAAAATTGTATTTTACAAAGAAGTTTGATAAAACATACATAGCATATTTTATAGAGTTACACAGAATTTATAGGAAAATCTGGCCTGTGCTAGTCTATTTATAAATGTATGTCTACTTATATACACTATTTTATGGTATTACATTACATTGTCTACATTTAAAATACGTCGTGCATGCGTATATATGTATATCCCGAATATTTTTCGTTGAGGGGCCTTGGCTTTGCAAGTGACATTGTGATATAGCACTGAATATTTCCTGTCGCTCAGCCAAACTTTTGCGCTGGCATAAGATGTATGCACGATGCATAGATATATTTTCAATGTAAACTTAAATTGCTTACAACTTAAAAAACAAAATTTAGCCGATTGTTAGGACTTTATAATTAAAGTAATGAAGTTTACGGCATGGAAGAGTGAAATGATATTTTTGAGAATTCGAGAAGATTTGTTATTATTCAATTATGAGTTTATTGTCTTCCCCATTTTGTATCATCGTCATATCGTTCTTTGAAAAATACCTTCAAATACCTTCTTTAATTACCATGATGCATCTAAAGTATTTTTTTTTTTAATCAATAGAATAAATTAAAGGCTCTTTTGTGTTTTTAATAAGGAATTAGATAAATCCAAATGTTCTTTTCCTTATGGTATTAAAATATTTTATATTATTATTTGTCCTATGTATATTAAAATATCTTTTCGCGCGCATAATTCGCCTTACTTTTACACGTTTTTACTTTAACCATGCGAATTTTATGTATTTCGATTTGGAAGATGCAATAGATTGAAACATACTATACTGTAACATTTAACTTTTGCAAAATATTACATATATTGTATTTGCGTACTTTTTTCGTAATATTATTTAAATCGTTCAGATTATTGAACAATTTTTAATTCATTATTTTAATCATTGTAAAAAATTTAGAGACGTGGTTTTTCCATAACCACCGTGGTACTCGACGTATTAAGCTTTAATTTGAGAAGCAAAACAAATAATTTTGAAGCTCTTCTCATGCTTGTCTAACCTTTCTGTCAAAATCAGAGTTGAATTTTGGAAATCATTTCGTGATCACTGAATTCTACAATTCTCGTTTCTGGACGTTCAAACCTTTTGTTTGCTATAAACTCGCACCTGAGCATTTTGATGTATTGACAATCGGTGGCTCCGGAATTTTCCCTTCGGCCTAGTCAACATCCCCATGTTGTTAACTTCCGCGAATGAAATAGCAAAGAGATAAGATCGCTATTGATTCACCAATTTTGTTGATGTTCGTGTTTACCAATTTTATGTATAAAAGCTAGGATACTTCTAAAGAAGTTTTTAAAAATAGGTTTAGAGTTAGTGTCCGCACACAATTTTTCCTTTATCCTGAATTTAGATTTTTGGATTACTTTTCCTATCCTAGAGTAATTGATGCAACCAGAACAGATCATGTCTTTCTGCTTGCTTTTTCTGTACTTTTGAATTTGTGGTCGATCGAAATATATACCTAGCATTCTGGCTTGTACCATGCTACGCCTCCAATATTACATTAATATCGCTGAAGTTGATTTAGTAAAATACGATATCCAAGGAACCTCTAATAAGCCAAATATTGTTAAATGTATTGGTGTTGATGGATCAGTTGGCGATTATTTTTCTTCGTCTCATTCACATTTCATCCAAGTATATATTCATATGTAAAATATTTTATATCATCTTCTTTAAAAAAAAAATATATTTTTTAAGACTGTATATTCTTAATAACTATACATATATTAGATACAATAAGGAAATGATATCATCTCTTTTTTTAACCGTGTATAACATGTTGACAAATGACTAATTCCAATCTCAGAATTGATGGCATTGTCACTCGAACATTTGTGGTTCTTTAGTTCCATTTTCTCTATCTCTTATTAATGAGATTTATCATCTAAAAGACATACATACATAGATTTTATACTTTAACACGTTGACTGCCATGGAAGTCACCGGTGACCGGCACTCGATTTGGCTATAGTGCCGTGGGGGCCACCGGTGACCTGTGACGCAGCAAATATTAAAGTACGATTGTTTGAAAAAAGGACAATGGTAATAATTGTCTACAACGCCGTGAGGGTCACCGGTGGCCCTCACCACGAAAAATGCTTCAAACATGATTTTATAACTCATTTTATTTGCTGCAAATAATATTTCAACATAATATGCATCGCATAATGAAAAGTTCACGTCGGCGCCTTGGGAAAACCATGGAAAATTCGTCTGGCAGTCAACGTGTTAAATAATTTTTCTTCTCTATAATATCTATAACTTTTCTACAACCAATATCTTAAATATTTTTTAACATACCACGTCTATTTTCACATGGCTAAATTTATCTAACTGCAGAGGTCAATTTCCATGAAGGAGTTCTAAATATTTGGGATATATTTGTACCAAAATTTAAAGAGACAAGAATGTTTCCAAAAGTATTATTATATAGTGGAATTTATATATTACATACTAATTTCTTTCTGTAGTTATAATTCTACATTTATTATAACTTTTTATTTTTCTGATCCTGACTGTTTTAATTTTGCAAATGGCTATTTATTTATCTATATTCTTTTTCCTAGTTTTAATATTGCTTCGATATCGTAGGTCATCAACAACACTGTTTAAATTATGATCTTTTGTATAGTTTTCTTGGGGATAGAAATTAAGTGAAATTTATTAAATATTTTTCGTCTGTATTTAATATTAACAGTTATCTTTTGTTTTCAATATATTTTAATAGATAAAAAGATAATATTCGAAGAAAATATTTGAAAAATATAATACAATAACGATTTACCAATATGCTAAAAATAAATTCCATTAATCACGGATATCGATTACTCGATGAAGAGCATATTTCAATCAAGCTTCTTTGCCCTTATGCGATAATTAAATTGATTGAAATGATTTAGTTAAATGTAAAAGTAACGAATCGTGTAATAATGTGCTTTGAAGGTATTTTGTTCTTTTGATAATAGAACCTTTGAAAATTTTCATTATACTATTCTTGATATTATGCCAATTTTCATTATTCCGTTTTATGTATGAGGATCAAAAACTTTTCAACGAAAAAATCATAAATAACACTCATATTTGAGTAATTTTTTCAAATATTCAATCGCACTACTCTAGAACAATATTTCCCAACTTAAGAATTATAGTTACGAAATTACTATTAACCTCAACTATTATCTGAACTACCTTAAAAATACTAGCTTTAAATACATAGGTACCTGAATATTTTATTTACAGATAATAAGATTTGAAAATCAATTCTTTTTTCTTAAATATAATGTATTTTTAAATGTGTTTAGTATAACAATGTTTAAAAAAATATAGAATTCCGAATAATTGTGCATTCATTAACAGTTATTAAATTATAGATGTCAAATTTAATAATTAATAAAATACTTTTCTTAATTTATTGGAAATTTGCGTAACATGAAGCTAATTACTAAATATCAGTTACTAATATTGAATTTTCAACTTGTTATTACGCAAGAGTAATTTTCGACCAACATATTAATATATTTTTAAATATCTCATAAAATATTTAACATGTTTATGTACAAGTTGTATGTATGTATTATTATATTTGAAATATAAATTTCATAAATAAGAACAGTTTTATTTTTTAGATTTCCTTTTGTATAATATGTCTTGAAATTTTATTTTTGATTAATGTCCATAATTAACCCTTAACGCTCCGACCTTTAAATGTGAATATCGACCGGCAACTCCAACTTATTCTTATCATACTTCGACTTGCAAGTTTTTAAGTATCAGATTTTAAATGCTACAATGGCGTGTAAATGCTACAATAATATTAAAATCATTCAAAACAATCTTTATTCATCTCAGAAGTAATATAATTTTGATTACAATATTTATATTAATTATAATTGAGTAATGTGTGGAATTTTTTAAAACATTCATTGGGATGCAAACCGGGTTTGCGTTCTCACAGATCTCACAGTAGAAAACTGTTTTTTTTTACCGAATTACTCCCTTTTGGTGAACAAACAAGGCACTTTTTCTTTTTCCCTTTTGGCAACTGATTTATTATATAAAGTTTCCCATCTAAACGTTGTTCCTTATCTGTTCCGGAAGGTCTGCCATACACATTGTTATTCCGAAAGTTACTTACGAGCTGACTTACTAATAATTTGACAAACTTATAGTGTGACAAAGCGCTTTCTCCTTTCCTTTCCTGCGAAATCTTGTAAAGTATATAAGCATTTATTACGCTCGTTTCTAGTCCCCAAAAGAACGATTTCCGCCACCATTTCTACGATTTTCTCAGGAAATAATATGTTGATACATATCGAGCGGCTTTATCTACAGTACTTGAAAGGCACTCTTGGAGCGTTAAGGGTTAACCCAGATATGTCTATTACCCTGGCTGAAGCAGAATTGCAAAATAATTTTTGTACCTATTTCGCAACTTTTAGTAACATTGCTTAGATTTAACATTGCTTTTCATTTCATTTTGTATTTGGCCAGTTGATTTTTTGGGAAGAATCCTGTTTCTGAAAACATAAAGATGATTAAATCATGAAATTAGATACTTCATTCTATGTAGGATGGACTATTTCACCTGATAAAGGATAGTTTCCTGCTTTCTCATATTTACTTTCTATTGGATTGGAAATGTACACATATTTTAAATATGTTATGTCAATGTAAGGACCAGTGGAATTTTAAACTCATTTTTCAAAAGAACGACTCATTATTTATGCTTTATACTAGTTTTTCACTAAGTAGGTGTGTTGCTACCTATCAACTAGATGGCAATCAGTCAGGTTGCAACTTTCGGTTGAGGTCGCCAACCTTGAACGATATCAACGCTCAAGATGAAGATCTTGTAATTAGTATGTTTATCTGAAGTAATTAGTACAAACATAAGAATGTGAAATGTGAGTAACAAAGTTTAAACGTAGGGCAGTACGAGAAGAGTTTGATATCTCTTGAAGCGCCTGTTGCTTATATTCTAAATGTCAGTCTAGGCGGTATGTTTTCGTCAACGTTTCCTGTGAGGTAGAAATCTGCGTCTGTCCAATCCTACGACTGTCGAACTATCGTGGGTGTCTAACATGTGGTGCATCTTGTGTATATCTGATCAAGAGTGCGTAGCGTAACGTCCAGTTAGTGACCTCGTCCTTGGTCTATTGTCGAGTTCTCATCTGGTGTCGAGGTTTATAATACGTTGTTTGCCGTTGAGCGGGCCCGTCCAGCGCTTAAGATACTAATTAAGTTCTCGACTTGGTCCGAGGTGTAAACTTCATAACGTGCAATGTGAGAAATTTCAACTTCTCAAAAAATAGCAGATATGTTATCCGTATCGTAAACTGAGGACAAACTTAAATCCTGAACAAAGTGTATATTCGTAGTAAAAGATGTGAATCAAAATGAGAAATTTGACTAGTATAATCAAAACAGCTGTTTCTCATTATAGTGGTAATGGAACTTCTGAATGTTCTATATAATACATACGATATACATATGTAGTTAGTTACAAAAATCTACCTACATTCCTTAAATATAAAATATTATACTAAAATCGTTAGTTCTACGAATTTTTGGACACATTGAAACACATATTGTCAAAATATGACACAATTTATTCGCTTTCACCTTTATTAAGAAATAAACAAATATAAAATACAATGCGCTACAAAAATTACATATACCTGCTATATCTTTATGAAATCATAAATTTAGTGGGTTATATTATATTAATATTTAGTATAAATCTACGTACACAAAATTTGATGTGTATATATAGACTTCCGTGACTATACAGATGTCTTTATATATATAAAAGTTGTCTGTGTAAATGTTCAAATACTCTCGTTAGTCACCGTTTATGATGGGTTTACAAAGTTTTAGGACTAGGTTTTTTTTTTTTAGAAAATATGTACTATTTAAACCATGTAGCGCTGTTGTTACGATTATGCAAACTTTTATTTATATCATCTATCTCTTTGCTCTGCACTTTGGATGTAGCTTTTTGTACAATTGTAATACCGCGTTATCGTGGATTCAAGGATCGAATAAGAAGTAACAATTCTCATAACACGGCTGTTATTAAGAAATTGCATAGAAAACCTATTCGTTTACTTGGTACCAAAAGTAACGATTGACCCCACTTTGTTCCCTTGTCATTTTGGATCATCAGTTTGGATGAAACACGAATGAAAACAATGTTTTGAGCATTGAATGAACATCGAATGAAAATATGTTCAAACAACATTTTCGATGAATCATCCAAAGTGAAAAGGTGAACGTTCGGTTTGACGAAATCATTGTTTCTGGGTGTCAGTCTCGTCGATATCTTTGCACCGTTTATTAGTTCTCTTATTTGTTCATTCGCCTAGATCCTTTATTAGTATCTTTTTCAGAGTTTAATTTCTCTAATTAACTTAATCAACTTAATCCTAAAATTTTGTAGATGCACCGTATATGTTAATTACACATTTTTCATTTCTGTTGGTGAATTCTATAAACTTTAAAGGCTTAGATCTTTTCTTAACATACTGTATATTTCGACAAAGCCTAGAGTAGAACTGATATAGAGAACTCCATACCACCTTTGAAACTATCCAAAGTAGCTTTCGTTCGAAAAGCTTCCATTGCAATAACGTTTATCTAGGGGTTTCCGGTTGGAAACGGAATCCACTGAAAAGGAATTAGAGACGCGGTAAGAGCGCGATTGGAAAGGGGCAGTAAATCTTGCCGCTATCGTCTGGCCGGTCGCCGAACGATTCGCCGCTGGAAATGCTAATTCGACAAGGTAACCGTGGAAGAAAGGCCAGGTCAGAAGCAAGGAGTCCAGGGCTTCATTGATTTCGCCCATTTGTTCACCGAGGACAGACGTAAATTATATTCGTAGCCGAGTGCCGTCCGTATTTGCATGTTAAAGGAGTACACCGCTCGCGGTTACAAGATTAATGCCGCTGCAAGTTGCAGGAGGAGTGATCTCTAAAATGAGTCTTCGTCTGTGGCACGCTAAAAGAAGTCGATCTTTGAGGTGTACAAGTTTTCCTCTTCTTTCTTGTTGTTATGAGTATATACAGGGTGCGGCTGAATAACGTGTCAAGCGGATGGGAAGTGATACCTCGTGGAAAAATAAGAAAGAAATATACAATAAAATGTGTTCGTCCGAAGATTAGTTTTCGAGAAAACTGATTTAGCAATTCGTTTTATGAATATGGTTATATGAAATATATGTGAATTTGACCAGTTAGCGACTAGGCACGAGTAAACAATTAGAAGGGAGTTGTTCTATTTGTGAAAATAAGTGAGGCTTCATTTTGAGGAAAATTGAGTTTATTTATGTTTAGTCGGTCTGGTTCAAGCATATGATACATTCTCAAATTTACTTTTCACGGGAACAAAACGCCTTATGAAAACATTTTATTTCATATTTTCAATTTATTTTTACACATAAATAACATTCTTCCGATTATTTTCTTCTATTTAGTTCTGAATTAGCAATGTTCAAGTATACTTATTAAATTTTCAAACTCTACTTTCTCGGAAACTAATCTTCGGCAGAAAAAATTTTATTCTATATTTTTTCTTATCTTTTCACGTGAAATCACTTCACACCCGCTTGACATGTTATTCGCTCACATCGCATAATGGTGCATAATGGTATACTTGGAATATTTGAACATTTATCATAGAAAACTTTTATGTACATCCGAAGGTTTTCGTAAGATATGGACAAGACCCCGTCTAGATATAATATAAGGTGTCAAAAATAGCCACATATACACTCATAATTTTTCACGTAAAGATCGGAATGCTTACTATCTACTAATCTTTTTCTTCCAAATATCTCTTATGTTTAATCTCCAATGTGCACACAACGCCTCCTGAAAACGTTGAATATACGATGTAAAGAGAGAGATGCCATGTCTTATTATTTCCGCATCGTACGTGTAACTATTTGTTTTGACAAAGGAACACTCCACGTATTCTTCTTAACGTATAACAATAGTTAGTTTATGGAAAACTATGAATTTTTTATATTAGTGTGACAATCGAAACGTACAGGAAATAAGTATGAGGACAAAATGTGATGTACTTATCTCGAAAAACTGCAAAAGCTTTGAAAACAATAAGCCAGCAACGGTATGCGAGCAACACTGGACAAATATAATTAACAATGCTGACCTATTATCAATTACCTTTCAAGATATCGACAGTGCAGCATCTTTTCCGGTGTGGCATTTACTCTGCAATTACCCTAACGATATTAGAGTATATACTTAACCCTTTGCACTCGGCTGTCCCCCTTGAGGAGTTATCGTAAATTTGGCAATGGATGTTCCCTCTAAGAGAACACAAAGAAATTACTGATAATTGTATAGTATAAAATTGCAAAAGTTCTAAAGTTTTTAAAAATATATGAAGTTTCGCCTTTACATTGTATGAAAAAAAATAAAGAAATGAATAATATAACCGGATATACCGAATGCAAAGGGTTAATAAATCTACTAATCTTTTTTTTTACGTAGGATAAGGAGTATTAATTATATTTTTTTCATCTATACATATATCTGCCTCGTGCTTTCATTACTACTTTATAATTTTTAATATGCCAGCTACTAATAATTTGTTTATTATGTTAGATGTAATATTCATCTACTCCCTGTATAATTACCCATCACTTTTATAACTTGAAACACTTTTTTCGAATTTAATAATCCTAATGAACCCAAAACTTTTTTAGATCTGTGTAATTGTAAGTTCGAAGATTGAGGCAGTTATTTCATTAGTCTGATGGCAAAACTTTCTTGCAATTATTATGAATAATTTCTACAGACTTTCCTGAATTATTTATATTTTGGTGGTAAGATTTTTTAAGTATTCGTGCTATACCATGCACACAGAACGCAACATAATTGAAAATGGGAGTATCCACAATACTTTTAAACGCGGTTGTATGTGTTGAAAACTATCTATTCGGTACTCGATCGGGCATATCACGTTAGTTTGTAGCGAACATTGGCCTTAATAAGCGTTCATTCTCATACATGCGTTAGATTGCAGTATGTAACGTGAAATTGGATCCTGATAATCCACTTTCCAAGCCGGTCAAATGAATTGCGGCCCGTTTCGCGTTTCTGCTACATTGAGCGTTCACATTAACCTCCTTGTGCAGCCGTGAAGTTGTTCCCTTCCTATTGTCTTTCCGCGAGCAATCAAATAATAACATTGATTGTAAAACCATCAATGAGAAAATCTGAACTTTCCCCCGGCGTTTGAAAATTGTTGTTATTATCATTAAGATTAATCGACTTAAACCAAATGAAATACTTGGTTGATAACATATAGAGTAATCCAAATAAAGTGTTCTAAACTATTTTCTTCGAGGTCAGCATAGATATCCATTTTAATCCTTTTTCTTCTTAAGTTAAGTGGGAGAAAAAGATTCTCTCATTTAATGCATAACAAATTTTTATAGACTGCGTCCACAATAGGGATCATATTTTATCGTAATATATTTTTGTTTAAATTTTCCTTACTTATTAAATGTAATGATATCTGCTTATAATTTCTTCATACTAAGAATATTTCTGTAGAATTTAATTGTATTCTTGAAATTCCCTTTTATAATCATATCAGAAATCAGAGTTCATCGATGTTAAATTTATTGTGTAAACTGATTGAAAAGAAACAATAAATGAAATGTTATATTAACGCAACACTGGTTTTTAATAAGTCAATTGTACCCTATGAACATAAATTGTTACATTACAACTGTAAACAAGTGATTTTTCAAGAGACCAAGAAAACCAATATCACTTAGTAAAAGTTGTAATTAAATAATGAAGGAAAAGTTTTATAACGTTGGCATAAACATGTTAATCTGTAGGTACTTAATAAAACTGCTAACGTTAAATTAATATTGATTAAAAGAAATGAACTAAGCCCGAAACGAAGGACTATTTACAAAGAAAACATACGGAATGTGCGACTGAAGCCATGTATATAGCGAAGTTTTAGAAATTCGTGGCTCCTTCCGTTGAAGCAAAGAAATAGAAGCATGAGACAATTGCTTCTGGACACAATCCTTAAAGACACAAGTGTTGGCAATCAAATTTGATCTTCTCAGCAAGAAGGATAAAGCAATCCTGATTTCTATTGGAAACAATGAACGATGTGCGAGTCTGCCTTGCTCGACTCGATTGGAGAGTTCGACTGTGATATTCAGAAATATGCATGTTAATTGGCTGGTTACTGAGCGCAAGAAAGTCTCAATCAGTATGCTTGTTAGACGTCACTCACGCATTTCCGTGTACCCAAAGCGCGTGCATATCTCGGCAGAAAGCTCATGACAGGAAGTTTAAACGATACCTGGGCGAACTGACGAATGACGAACATGGGGCTTCGAACAAATGGTTGAGTAAGGTCGGCGCTACACGACCGTTGAACCGACGATGTGTAACGTGGTCTGCGTTGTAGAAATGCATCCACGTAACACTAAATGTACCTGTGTGTGAGTGCATTTCTACAACGTATGCCACGTAACGCAGCGTCGGTCTAACACTCGTGTAACCTCAACCTAAGGGTCGTGGAAATTCCTTAAATTTACTTTTCAGAAGTAATTGCATTTATGACATGCTCGATTAAGAATATATTTATTGAGAACCCGATGGACATAGAAAATTAAAAGTATCGCTACCGTTGTTTTTTTTTTTCTTTTTTTTTTTTTATTTAGTCCGTGCCTCTCGGCTTTGGACGAACTTTCAGCTTTCTTTACAGTTATTGCACTAATCGCCTTCTTATCTCTAATCTAACACTAATGCTTATAATCTATTTACACTTATGTCTACGATTTATTGCAACTTAGCCTACTCATTATTGTCACTTTGGTCTTTTTGCCTCCTTGCTGTGCTACCTTCCTGTCCTTCCATCCCTTCTTGAATTGCTTTTGCCCTTCTTTTCTCTATTATCGCTCTCAGATCCATTAGTCCTTCCTCAGTCCCATTTAATATT